>NW_027464286.1:252500-335000 GCF_050947455.1 Rhinoderma darwinii | reverse complement strand
AGATAGATAGATAGATAGATAGATAGATAGATAGATAGATAGATAGATATGAGATAGATAGATAGATAGATAGATAGATAGATAGATAGATAGATAGATAGATAGATAGATAGATAGATAGATAGATAGATATGAGATAGATAGATAGATAGATAGATAGATAGATAGATAGATAGATAGATAGATAGATAGATAGATAGATAGATAGATAGATAGATAGATAGATAGATAGATAGATAGATAGATAGATAGATAGATATGAGATAGATAGATAGATAGATAGATAGATAGATAGATAGATAGATAGATAGATAGATAGATAGATAGATAGATAGATAGATAGATAGATAGATAGATATGAGATAGATAGATAGATAGATAGATAGATAGATAGATAGATAGATAGATAGATAGATAGATAGATAGATAGATAGATAGATAGATAGATAGATAGATAGATAGATAGATAGATAGATAGATAGATATGAGATAGATAGATAGATAGATAGATATGAGATAGATAGATAGATAGATAGATAGATAGATAGATAGATAGATAGATAGATAGATAGATAGATAGATAGATAGATAGATAGATAGATAGATAGATAGATATGAGATAGATAGATAGATAGATATGAGATAGATAGATAGATAGATAGATAGATAGATAGATAGATAGATAGATAGATAGATAGATAGATAGATAGATAGATAGATAGATAGATAGATAGATAGATAGATAGATAGATAGATATGAGATAGATAGATAGATAGATAGATAGATAGATAGATAGATAGATAGATAGATAGATAGATAGATAGATAGATAGATAGATAGATAGATAGATAGATAGATAGATAGATAGATAGATAGATAGATAGATAGATAGATAGATAGATAGATAGATACTTTGTCTGTTATGCTAAACTGTCAGCCCTGAGGTGTGACTGCTCAGCATGACAGACATACACACAGTGAAGGGGTTAAGAGCTGGATTACTAGTTGCTACTTACATCTGCTGTGGGGGTCAGAGAGCAGCTCGTACTGCGGGGGAGCAGCAGACACGCACGCCATCTTCTTGCTGTAGCCATTCCTTTCCCTCTGAACAGGTCAAGTAAGCCCAGCGTAATGTAGGCGCAGCCGTAATGAAGGAAGCGCATGACTAGGTGTTTGGGAGTTCTAGGCTATTATGTTCTAGGTATTATGTTTTAGGCTATATTTATAGGGATTGGAGGGTTATGTGAAAGGGGCATGGGGCAAAATGTATCTATATGTGGTGGGTGGAGAATAAAGTATATAAGTCCATGCGGGGAAGAGGCAGCCCTCTTTCCCGCTGGACAACAGGAGAAAGTTTTGTCCTGTTATTATAGTGAAAAAGAAAAATATACGGATAAATAATTTTACTTACCTGATGGAAGCGGCGATGGAGTCAACGATGGCCAGGATCCGGGATGCAGCGATGCAGCACGGCGTGGGATGGCTGGATGCGCTGATTGCCGGGGCTCTCCCTCCGGTTCCAGCGGCTGGAGAGGAGAGTGAGGGACGCAGCAGCAGGCGTTCCGGGCCTCAGGAGAGGCCTTCTTCTGCGGATGCACCTCGGTCTGGTCGGCGCCGAGGGAGCCCCTCCAGGGACCCTCCTCCTCCTGCTGGTCCGGAGCTGCACCTTGGCGACGGTCCGCGGAGGTCTGGGAGGAATCCCATCAGGCGGGCTAGATCGGAGGTGACAGGAGGGGGGGGCCGCGGCGGCCATCTTCCTCCCTCCTGTCTCAAACAACGACGCCGGAAGTGGAGGCGGGACCGGATGCGCGCGCAAGACCGGATGCGCGCACAAGGCCGGATGTGCGTGCGGGACCGGATGCGCGCGCATCACAGGAAGTGACGGCTTTCTCCGGCGCCGATGCTCCAGGTGCCGGAGGAGCTCTGCATACAGACGTCCGGACTACAAGACCGACGCGTAGGAAGAGGCGAGCGGCCTCTGGATGGGGAGCGAGATCGCCTCCTGCAGGAGCAGGGAGGCGTGTGACAGCGACAGCGACCGGAAGGACCCGGGCAGCTTCGGTGAGTGACGCCGGGCCCCATCCGGACGAGGGGGGGCAGCGGTCTGCAAGACAAGCGGTGACAAGGAGATTTGTGTTTGACAGCCCTGCAGAAGGACTGGATCGGCAGGGCTGTCAGGCTGATGTCGCGCCACCAGCGGGTGGCAGGATCGTGGCTGGATATGTCGCGCCACCAGCGGGTGGCAGGATCATGGACGGGCCGCGTTCCGCTGGGCCTAGAGCTTCCTCAACAAGAAGTGTGCGGAGCTACGGGGAGCGTGGGGTGCAGGAGCACCACTCCCCAGGATCGTCACGACCGACGCCTGGATTATCTGGAGTGATGGACGCGTCCGCTGGGAGGTCACCTCAGGGACGTACGGGTGAGTCTACCACGGATGTGGTGCCGGGGATGTGTGGGGGGGATGTGGGGGGGATGTTGTCAATGTCACAGATGCAATTGTTGTTTAGAGGGATGCAGGAGTATTTTATGAGAACTGTGCCAGGCGTAGAGCAGTCGCCAGCGAGGGTATGGGGCGCTGCTAGTGAGGCGTCTGCTAGTGCGGCAGGGAGTGCAGTTGTTAACGAGGCGATTTCTGGTGCGGCTGCGGCAGGGATTGCGGGTGTTAGTGACGTAGCGCCGGTTGTGGGTGCCTTAGTGGCGGTGGAAAAAGCGGTGGATGCGGCGGATAGTACGGTTAAGAAAGTGGTGGAGGATGTGCGTTTGGCGGATGCGGCAAAAGGCGAGGTTTATGTGTGCTTTGAGGGCCCGCTGGGGGCGCATTTGAAGGTGGAAATGAGGGAAAAGATCTGGAAAGATGAATATGTTGAGATTTTTTCTTTGCTGCCGTTAGAAAAGTTTAATTTGGACCGGTGGAAACCGGACGAAAGTAAGAAGGAGGAGGAGGAGCGGCGGCGGTATCGCTTGATTCCTCGGACTTTTGCGAATTGGCTGCAGGCCTTCGCTTTCTTGGCTAGTGTGGTGGGTGAGAAGGCGCCGGAGAACTGTTCGGCGTTATTTTGTTATATGGATTCGGTAGGGGAGGCGTATCGTGTATACGGCGGTAACGCTTGGTTGCGGTATGACGAACAGTTTCGTCAACGGAAGTCGGTGCGCCCGTCATTGCGATGGGACCACAAAGATATCAGTTTGTGGATGCGGCTGATGTCTGCGCCAAAACAGGGTCAGCAGCCCTTTCGGGATACGGCCGGCGGTCAGGGGTCAGCAGCGGGTCGGTCAGGATCCTCAGGAAAGGGGTGTTGCTGGCAGTATAATGAGGGGCATTGCAAGTTCGGCCCAGACTGCAGGTATAAGCACGAGTGCTCCGGTTGCGGAGGCGCCCATGGTTTGTCCAGATGCTCCAAGAAGCATAGGGGCAGGCAGGGAGATGCTGAGCAGAAGAGGGGCGACGCCGGTGAGGGTGGAAAGGATGCTCCCGTTTTTAAGGGGCTATCCAAATAGGAAAGTAGCGGAGTTGTTGTGGTTAGGTTTTTCAGAAGGTTTTCGGATTCCGTGTACGTCGGTTGGACGTGACGGGGTAGTCCGTAATTTGTCGTCTGCTTTGGCGCGGCCTGATCTGGTTACGGATAAGCTGCTGAAGGAGGTGGCGTTGGGCCGCATGGCGGGTCCGTTTTCCTCCCCGCCTGTTCAGAATTTGCGTGTTTCCCCGTTAGGTTTGGTTCCAAAAAAGGAGGCGAATAAATTCCGCCTTATTCATCACTTGTCTTATCCGGAAGGCGAGTCGGTGAATGACGGCATTGATCCGGCCTTGTGCGCGGTCAGTTACACTAACTTTGATGCGGCGGTTGTTTGGGTTCGGAAATACGGGAAGGGCTCTCTGTTAGCGAAAACTGACATTGAGGCCGCTTTTCGTTTATTGCCGGTGCATCCGGATAGTTTTTGTTTGCTGGGATGTTATTGGCAGGAGGAATATTTTGTAGATTGTTGCCTCCCGATGGGCTGCTCCATTTCATGCGCTTATTTTGAGATGTTTAGCACGTTTTTGGAGTGGGTTGTCCGTCGGGAGGCGCAGGTGCAATCTGCTCTGCATTATCTGGATGATTTTCTGTTTATCGGTCCGCCGGGTACCTATGTGTGTGCAGGATTGCTACATACTATGGAGAGAGTGGCAATGGATTTTGGGGTACCTTTGGCGCCTGAAAAAACTGAGGGACCCACGACGGTCATTAAGTTTTTGGGAATCATGATTGATTCAGATAATATGGAGTGTCGCTTGCCTGATGATAAGTTGCTGGAGATGAGAGAGTTGGTGGCGAGTGCGCTGCGCAGGAAGAAAATACATGACCTGCCTAGGTAGAGTCGTGCGTTAACCTTAGATCATCCTATCCCCCCACCCCCATTTTAGTAAAGACACGTGACACCGAGGTTGGATGTGAAATGGCCACAGCAGCCGTTTATTAATTTCACAGTTTTATAAAAACAATTTAAATCCGAAACATTCGGATAACTAGTTAGGAATCCGCCATAGAATTCCTCCTAATAATTCACATGACCCAACATGGGTCAGAATCGTAAATAACAATTTAACGTTAACATTAACCCGAGCAGAGGAAGTCCTTGAAGCCCCTTCAGATGTTCCTTTTTAAGAACACACCGAATTAGCCATCTGCAAACCACCAATTACCTCCAGCCGTAAACCAGCTCGGAAGCACCGTTCACCTCTGCAGATGGCTCCAACCACTAGAAGTCCACTTCAAGGGGATAACACCCGATGAAGCCCTCAAGTGATATACCGACCACCAGAAGTCCACTTCAAGGGGATAACACCCGATGAAGCCCTCAAGTGATATACCGACCACTAGAAGTCCACTTCAAAGGGATAACACCCGATGAAGCCTTCAAGTGATATACCTTCTACCAGAAGACCACTTCAAAGGGATACCACCCGATGAAGTCTTCAACCATGTACCTTTTTTGGGGGACGCATACCCCCGATGCGACCCCCCCACCATTTTGTACTGACTGGCCTCAAGGACTCCCCCCGCCAGCTGCCATGACAACAGAACCTACTCCGGAAAAAAGAAAAACATGTTAAATAAGCACACAAATAAAACACAACGCTCATAGACGGACGTACATAAGACCTAAGGAGTAACAAAACCAAGGGCGGGAGGGTGGGAGCTTACTGTTCTTGTGTTACTCCTCCCGCTGCTTCCGGCTCAATGCCGAGAAACAGCGGGAAGCGCAGAACAGCCCCCCCCGTCCCCCTTAACTCCTCCCCGTCCCTCCTCCAGCTCCTACCAACTCTCCCTCACCTAAGTAACCCTTTCCCTACCAGGACGGTCATGTCGGCCTCCCTTAATCCCTGCGGGCTGCGTCCAGCCTCTTCTTGACCTGCCTAGGTAGAGTCGTGCGTTAACCTTAGATCATCCTATCCCCCCACCCCCATTTTAGTAAAGACACGTGACACCGAGGTTGGATGTGAAATGGCCACAGCAGCCGTTTATTAATTTCACAGTTTTATAAAAACAATTTAAATCCGAAACATTCGGATAACTAGTTAGGAATCCGCCATAGAATTCCTCCTAATAATTCACATGACCCAACATGGGTCAGAATCGTAAATAACAATTTAACGTTAACATTAACCCGAGCAGAGGAAGTCCTTGAAGCCCCTTCAGATGTTCCTTTTTAAGAACACACCGAATTAGCCATCTGCAAACCACCAATTACCTCCAGCCGTAAACCAGCTCGGAAGCACCGTTCACCTCTGCAGATGGCTCCAACCACTAGAAGTCCACTTCAAGGGGATAACACCCGATGAAGCCCTCAAGTGATATACCGACCACCAGAAGTCCACTTCAAGGGGATAACACCCGATGAAGCCCTCAAGTGATATACCGACCACTAGAAGTCCACTTCAAAGGGATAACACCCGATGAAGCCTTCAAGTGATATACCTTCTACCAGAAGACCACTTCAAAGGGATACCACCCGATGAAGTCTTCAACCATGTACCTTTTTTGGGGGACGCATACCCCCGATGCGACCCCCCCACCATTTTGTACTGACTGGCCTCAAGGACTCCCCCCGCCACAGCGAAACAGGCCTTGACCACCTTAAGCCTGTGAGTTCCTCCACACCACCACCGCCCTTTCTATTCCTTCTGCTATCGCCAAGCTCCAAAGATCAATGCCAACCTCGGTCAGATGAACCCCGTCACTCCTCCAGAAATTCCCCACTCCTGACTCCAAATCCCTATGCCTCACGCAAATGCCCCCGTTTTTTGCCACAAAACGGGACACCGCCCGATTAACTTTAATGCGAGCCTTATTGACTCTCTCCACAGATCTTGCTAACCGCCAATGCTTTCTTGGGACTATGTCCGACCACACTATCACCAACTTGGGATAAGATACCCACAAACACAACATATCATGTTTGATATCCCGCACCAACTCACGAAAGGGGCGGACTCCTAAGTCATTCCCACCCACGTGCAACACTAAGACCTCCGGAACCCTATCAAGCCGAGCATATGTCTGGAATTCCGCCAACACCCTGCTCCACGACATACCTCTAAAACCCAGCCAATGCACAACCGCATCCTGTCGCGGAATGCGCAACTGGCGACCATTCGGGCGGACGTCCGCCCTCAAAGCCCCCCAGTGCACGTAAGAATGACCCATCAACCACACCAAACACGGAGGCGAATCTGAAACGGAAAAAACAATTAGGCACCACCATATAACATTTGTATAGCGTTAACAGCAAAATTCATAACATATGGGGGCGGACATAGGACTTAAACCTGTTGGACTCCCAACGACCATTACGCCTCACCCCCTCATCATCCAACCCCCAGCGCCCCGCTTCTGTTGCTGCGCCAATCCTGAAGGAATGAGATGAATATGAGCCTGCCGCGACACCAACCGCCATCAAACATTTTTTAAATACAGCTCCAAACTGAAACCTGGACAAAAACGACCCGTCCACATGACGTAACAAAGGCAAATCTGGAGACCCCCTGTTTGGCGTAAAACCCCGCATGCACTCTACTGGGCACATAACCGACCCCGGGGCGCAACCCCTTCAAAGCCTGCGATACCAGAAATTCCTTCGATACATCCTGAAAGCCCCGCAACTTAAACCCAAACGCCACCGCAGATATGAACCGGTTCACCTTCGCCACTGACAACCCCGCCTCCCAGGCGTCCCCTAACCAGTACCAAAGTGCCACCAACCTGTCTCTATCCGTATTGACGTCACCCAACTCTCTTACCCACTCCTCCCACTGCCTCCAACAAGCAGCATAAGCACTCCACGTCGTGCGCGCCAAAGACCTTTGTACCAATTGTTCTACGGGACCGAGACCAGATCCCAAAGATGCTCCGGACAAGCCAAACCGAGACGTTCCGCTCCCGGTGCCAATTGCCGAAACCGGTCCCACTGCGAGCGAGAAAGAGCATCAGCGATACAATTCCGTACACCCGGGACATGCACCGCCACCACCCACGCGTTCAACGACAAACACACCAACACTAAATGTCGCAACAATTGAACTACCGGAGGAGAGGACGCCGTGATGTTATTAATGGCAAGCACCACCCCCATGTTGTCGCAGTAAAAACGGACCTTCTTATCCCTGAGCCTGTCCCCCCAAATGGTAGCCGCCACCACGATGGGAAACAGCTCGAGCAGGGCCAGATTCCGCGTGAGTCCACTGGACACCCAGCTAGCCGGCCATTGACCTGCGCACCACGGACCTCCCCCGTAAGCTCCAAAACCACCCGCCCCAGCCGCATCCGTGAAAATATTCAAATCACTCGTATCCTGCGCTGGGGCCATCCATAGCGAGCGACCATTGTACTGTCCCAAGAAGTCATCCCAAACCTGAAGATCAGCTCGGTGCTCCTCCTTGAGCCGCACAAAATGATGCGGCGCACGCACTCCCGCCGTTGCCGCCGCCAACCTCCTACCAAACACCCTCCCCATCGGCATAATCCGGCAGGCGAAATTCAACTTCCCCAGCAGCGACTGAAGCTCCCTCAGCGCCATTTTCTTCATTCTACAAGCCCGTCGAACCTCCAGCCTCAACGCACCCAACTTATCCGCCGGGAGACGACACTCCATTGCCACCGAGTCTATTTCGATGCCCAAAAAACAAATCGTCGCTACCGGGCCCTCCGTTTTTTCCGGCGCCAAAGGAATCCCAAACTCCCTCGCCACCTTCTGTAGAGCATGAAGCAAATTACCGCAAACCGGCGAACCCCCCGGGCCAACGCACAAAAAATCATCCAAGTAATGGATCAACGAATCGACCCCGGATACTCCCCTCGTTACCCACTCCACGAAGCTACTAAACGCCTCGAAGTATGCACAAGAAAGGGAACACCCCATCGGAAGGCACCGATCCACGTAAAAAGCCCCATTCCAAAAACAACCCAACAGCCGTTGGCTTTCTGGATGGACCGGCAACAACCTGAACGCCGCCTCGATGTCAGTTTTTTGCCAGCAGCGCCCCAGGACCCGCAGCCCGCACTAACCCCACCGCCTTATCGAATGAGGTATAAACTACGGAGCACAACTCGTGATCAATCCCGTCATTTACCGACGAACCCTTGGGATACGATAAATGTTGAATCAAACGAAATTTTCCGGGCTCGCGTTTAGGGACAATACCCAAAGGGGACACAACTAAATCTTTTACCGGCGACTCAACAAACGGCCCCGACATGCGGCCCAACGAAACTTCTTTTAACAACTTTTCCGACACGACTTTTGCATGCAAGTAAGCCGATTTTAAATTCCTCCGCGTAACCGGAACCTCATAAGGAGGCGGAGGAATAACAAAACCAACACAAAACCCTTCATAAAGCAACTTAGCCGCCGCCCTATCCGGATACTCATTTAGATAAGGGGCCATCTTTTCCACCCTCACCGGCGACACCCCCTTGACCAGCCGCGTGCTGGTTACCTGACCTCTTTTTTCGCAGACATTTTTCCGCCCCGTGTGATGCACCATTACACTCGGAACACACGTGCTTGAACTTGCACGTGGCCCCGAACTTGCACTGACCTTCATTAAATTGCCAGCAAAACCCCGCCTTTCCCCCGCCGCTTTGTCCAACCTGACTAGACTGGCCTCCCTGGCCGGCGCTCCCGGGAAAGGACTGCCTAACCGGGGCCGTAACCCGTAACCAGAGAGCAATATCCTCCTGGTCCCACCGAATCGCCGGCCGAACCACCTTCCGCTGACGGAATTGCTCATCGTATCGCAGCCACGCTTGCCCCCCATATGCCCTATGAGCCTCCCCAATAGCATCAAAATAACAAAACAACGCCGAACAATTTTCCGGCGCCTTTTCCCCTATCACACTAGCCAATATGGCGAACGCCTGCGACCAATTAACGAACGTCTGCGGGATAAGCCTATACCGCCGCCGTTCCTCCTCGTCCTTTTTACTCTCATCCCGCTTGCTCTTATCCAAATTAAATTTAGCGAGCGGCAAGAGAGAAAAAATGTCAACATACTCGTCCTTCCAGATCCGCTCGCGCACCTCCTGCTTTAAATGCGCCCCCAACGGACCTTCAAAACAAACGTACACCTCCCCCCGAGCACGATCATCAATACGCACTCGATCGCCGTCCTTCTGCGCCTCGGTCTGTACCGACACCGCGACCGCCTCTCTAACCGCCGCCACCGGACGCGCCTGTAACGATCCCACGTCCCTGGGGCCTTCCCAAACTACCGCAGGGGACACTTCCGCTACTACCGGCGCCGCGGCCCTGTCCAGGCGCCCCACCAGCTCCCGTAAGCAACCCACTAAGTCTGCCAAACCCGCTCCGTCGCGTCCGCCCACGCCACTACCGGCCCCCGATGCAATGCTAGCAGCCCCCCCGCCGACACCCGACATAAAAATCGTTGGATAAGACAATGATGGAGTTATACACTCACCGGGCTGCACAGGCGCTGTGTTCCCGTCAGCCGGACCATCCTGACCTCGACGATACGCGTCCAGTTCACCTTCCTCCAATTCTTCTCTCGCCGACGACTGTCCATCCCAACGACATCTTCGGAACGGGGATGAGGACGCGCTGACCGATGGGCCGGCAACCTGCCGCCTGACCGCCGGGACCCAGACTTCCGACCGGACCTGTTGCCTCGACGTCGCTGCAGATCTAGGCGTCCGTCTAGACGATCCTGACGAAGCCTGCCCCCTGGCCGGAACATCACCATGCGGGGCGGCCGTACCTTGTACTCCACATCTTCCATCTGATGGGGGAGGGGTGACAGGGAGCCCAGCCTGCGACTCCCTGCTTACCGCCGGACCCCGTCGCGGCCTGGGATTCCTGCCAGGACGCAGGGCCTGGGAAGGGGCGGTCCTCCCAGCTGCCTGGCCTGCAGCGTCCGGGATCGGGCTCCCCCTGCGACGCCGTGTCCGCGGGACTGCCTCCGGGCTGAGGCGCTCTGGAGGTCGGGACCGCCGAGAGGGACGGGTCGACCCGGCCTGCGTCGCCGTCACCCCTGGCAACGCTCTCTGCCCGCCCAGCGCAGGAGCGGTTGTTGCCGACTCCCCCCCCCGCCGCCATAGCCATGCTCGTGAGGGGGCCGGGGGAGGGGAGCCTGTCCTTTGCAACAGACCCCGAACGCCGTGCCCGACGTGGCGAAACGGCGTCCGGGATCCTCGTTATGGCAGCCACGGTCTCCTCTAGCCATCCGGGACCGTGGTGCACAGCAGCGGCACGCAGCCGCTCCAACATTAAGGCCTCTGCCATCACTAAAAGCACGGGCAACGGGGGAGCTTACTGTTCTTGTGTTACTCCTCCCGCTGCTTCCGGCTCAATGCCGAGAAACAGCGGGAAGCGCAGAACAGCCCCCCCCGTCCCCCTTAACTCCTCCCCGTCCCTCCTCCAGCTCCTACCAACTCTCCCTCACCTAAGTAACCCTTTCCCTACCAGGACGGTCATGTCGGCCTCCCTTAATCCCTGCGGGCTGCGTCCAGCCTCTTCTGTTGCGGGACTTGCAATCCTTGTTGGGGCATTTGAATTTTGCTTGTAGGATTATGCCCATGGGGCGGGTGTTTTGCAGGCGATTGGCGAGTGCGACCGCAGGGGTGCATTCCCCTCATCATTTCATTAGGTTGTCGGCGGAGTTGAAAGCTGATTTGTTGGTGTGGGGGGAGTTTTTGCAGAGCTATAATGGGCGGTCGGTGCTCATGTATCAGCCGGTGTCTAGTGTGGATTTGGAGCTGTATACTGATGCGTCAGGTGCTTGTGGATTTGGGGCTTATTTCCAGGGGCAGTGGTGTGCAGGAGTTTGGCCAGATGCTTGGCATGAATGTGGTTTTGTCCGTAACTTGGCTCTGCTGGAACTATTCCCGATTGTGGTGGCTGCGGAGTTGTGGGGGGATTGTCTGCGGGACCGGAGAGTGCGTTTCGTATGTGACAATCTGGGTGTGGTTCAGGCTGTTAATGCGCAGACAGCTAATTCTCCGCCAGTCGTGCGACTATTGCGACATTTAGTTTTGAGAGGTCTGATGTTGAATGCGCATTTTGTGGCAGTGCATATTCCTGGGGTGCTGAATTCTGTGGCTGATTCCCTTTCTCGTCAACAGTGGGACAGGTTTCGTCTGCTGGCGCCGGGGGCGGAGTCTCATGGCCTGCCGTGTCCAGAGCATCTGTGGAAGGTGGTGTGACAATGGCGATGTCGCTTGTGGAAAGGTCGGTTAGTGCGGTCACGTGGCAGAGGTACAGTGCGGTATGGCAGGTATGGGAGGCGTTGTTGGAGAATGCGCAGGCAGGTATTGCAGATCGGCAGGCGTGTTTGCTGTATTTTATAGGAAAGGCGTACAGTGAAGGGGCGTCTGCAGCAACGGTTGCTCGGAGTTTGTCGGCCTTGGCTTTTTGGTTCAAGAAGAAAGGTGAGGAGGACGTGACTAAGTCCTTTCTGGTCCGGCAGGCAATGAAGGGTTTCAGGAGGGGTTCCGCAGTTAGGGATCTCAGGAAGCCGGTGTCATTTGAGCTGTTGGTAGCAATTTGTGATTTGTTGAGGGAGGTTTGTGTTTCAGCATTTGAAGTGCGGCTATTTACACTGGCCTTTTCTTTGGCGTTCTTTGGGGCGTTCCGGATATCGGAGTTGGTGTCGGCCAGTAAGAGTGTGGCAGGGGGTTTATTGTACGCTGATGTGGATTTGGATGGCTCCTGCCTTTCTTGTTTGCTCCGTAGATCTAAGACAGATCAGGAAGGGAGAGGTTTTGTGGTGCGCTTGTATGAGTTACCTGGGTCGCGGGTGTGCCCGGTCCGCTGTTTTCGGGAGTTTGTTGCAGTGAGGCCGGAGGGCCCGGCATCCTTGTTGGTTCATGCAGACGGGCTGTCTCTGTCAAAATTCCAGTTCTCACAGGTGTTCAAAAAATGTATCCTGTTGTCCGGCAGAGGTGGAGCAGGTTTTAGCTCTCATTCCTTTAGAATTGGCGCAGCTACGGAAGCAGCTCGGTGGGGATTATCCCCGGCGATGGTTAAGAAGATCGGCAGGTGGGAGTCAGACAGATATAGGTTGTATGTGCGGCCTCACTTGCTTTGAGGCGGTGGAGATAAGATGTGCTGGAGGTGGATATGGAGTAGTTACGTTGTTGTTTTGTGTTGTTTTAGGTGCAGGTCCCTGCTTGATTTGGATCATGGGGCACTCCTACGTACACTGGGGAGGTGTGCGTGCTGATGTTCGTCCGGCCGGACGGCAGTTGGGCATGGATCACGCAGAAGTGCAGGTCAGATGGTTGGGCCTGCGGGGCATGCTGTGGTGTAGGCTGTTACCAGAGGTACAATTTTATGCGGGTTTGGACAGGGCGCCGGATATCTTAGTGGTGCACCTTGGCGGCAATGATTTGGGCATTCGGTCGTCCAGGGATTTAGTGAGGGATGTGAAGATTGACCTTTTGCGGTTGTGGTCGGCGTTCCCAGGAGTGGTTATTGTATGGTCTGATATTGTGGCTCGCAAGGTGTGGCGGCAGGCACGTTCCGTACATAGCTTAAACAAAGCGCGAGCAAAGGTCAACAAGGTAGTTGGCAGATTTGTGGCACGCAATGGCGGTGTTGTGGTGCGGCATAAGGAGTTGGAGGGTAGAGAGGTAGGTTTCCTCAGGGCGGATGGTGTTCATCTAAACGAGGTGGGTCTGGATATGTGGACCCTGGACATTAAGGAGGGCATGGAGAAAGCCCTGCAGTTGTGGAGGGACAATCATGTGTAAGGGGTCACACATGATTGTCGTGGCGGTAGGAGGAGGGGTCTTTGGAGGCACGGAATGGTAAGAAGGAGAAGCAACAATGGAGATTGTTGCAAGAGAACTCGGGGCGTTTAACCCGGGATAGTATTGGAGGGGCTGGGGAGTGGTTACCCAGCTCATATATATTCCTGATGGGCAGGGTCCCCAGGAAGGGAGAGAGAGGTCTTGGACATGGTTGGTGCCCTCGGGTCAGGTGCAGAACGGCTGTAGGGTAAGGGGTCCAGACCTAATAAGGAAACGATGGAGTTTAATGATTGAAGTGCCTTCAAGGATCCTTTATCTGGAGTTGGGAAATAGAGCAGGATGTTATCATGGAGTTATGATGTGTTTATGGTTATGCTCTTTTTCAGAAAAAAGGTGTGTTTAATAAATGGCTGCTGTGGCCTTTACACCAAAATTCATGTGTGGTCTCTTATTGGGGTTTGGGGTGTAAGGTCGTAGATAGCGGAAGCATCAAACATACCTTAAGTCAAGTAAGCCCAGCGTAATGTAGGCGCAGCCGTAATGAAGGAAGCGCATGACTAGGTGTTTGGGAGTTCTAGGCTATTATGTTCTAGGTATTATGTTTTAGGCTATATTTATAGGGATTGGAGGGTTATGTGAAAGGGGCATGGGGCAAAATGTATCTATATGTGGTGGGTGGAGAATAAAGTATATAAGTCCATGCGGGGAAGAGGCAGCCCTCTTTCCCGCTGGACAACAGGAGAAAGTTTTGTCCCGCCCGCCCTCCCAGTATTTTCTCCTGTTAATGGGAATTTGTCGGTTGGGGTTTTGTTTTGTCACAGTAGCGATGGCGGTAGGAGGAGGGGTCTTTGGAGGCACGGAATGGTAAGAAGGAGAAGCAACAATGGAGATTGTTGCAAGAGAACTCGGGGCGTTTAACCCGGGATAGTATTGGAGGGGCTGGGGAGTGGTTACCCAGCTCATATATATTCCTGATGGGCAGGGTCCCCAGGAAGGGAGAGAGAGGTCTTGGACATGGTTGGTGCCCTCGGGTCAGGTGCAGAACGGCTGTAGGGTAAGGGGTCCAGACCTAATAAGGAAACGATGGAGTTTAATGATTGAAGTGCCTTCAAGGATCCTTTATCTGGAGTTGGGAAATAGAGCAGGATGTTATCATGGAGTTATGATGTGTTTATGGTTATGCTCTTTTTCAGAAAAAAGGTGTGTTTAATAAATGGCTGCTGTGGCCTTTACACCAAAATTCATGTGTGGTCTCTTATTGGGGTTTGGGGTGTAAGGTCGTAGATAGCGGAAGCATCAAACATACCTTAAGTCACGAGGAAGAGGGAAACCGCAAGAAGTGAGCTGATTGGGTGGACAGTACAGTGGGCGGGCCTGGGTCTCGTAAGATGAGTGTATTCATCTAGCATTCATTTTCCACCCTCTTGTTCCCCCTCCACGCAATGACACTCTGACAGCTGAGCTGCCACCAATGCTTTAAGCTACATTACTGGGTCTCTTTTGTACCCCAGCAGGGACCCAGCAATGTAGAGCAATCATTGCAGCGCTAGTGTAGTGAGGGGGGCCTGCGGGCCCCCCTAGCTACGGGGCCCGGTCGCAGTTGCGACCGCTGCGACCTCTATTAGCTACGCCACTGGTCTGGGGCACATGCCCCGCCTGTCCCCCCCCCCCTAGCTACGCCCCTGCCCTAGAGCATAGTAAAAAAAATAAAAAATAAACTTAATTAGTATCGCTGCGTCCGTAAAAGTCTGAACTATTACAATATATCATTATTTAACCCGCACGGTGAACGCCAGAGCCTCTATTTTTTTGGTCACCTCATCTCCCACAAAAAATTAAATAAAACGTGATCAAAACATTGCATGTACACCAAAATGGTATTATTAAAAACTACAGCTTATCCCGCAAAAAATAAGCCCTCATATCACTTAATCGACGGAAAAATAAAAAAGTTACAGCTCTCGGAATTTGGCGACACAAAATAAATTTTATTTTTTACACTTAGGTTTTTACTTGTAAAAGTAGTAAAATATAGAAAAAACTATATATATTTGGTATCGCCGTAATCGTATTGACCCAAAAAATAAAGTTAACATGTTGTTTTAATTGCACAGTGAATTCCGTCAAAAAAACTACGCACAAAAAACCATGGAGGAATCGCTGTTTTTTTCATTTTCTACCCCACAAATAACTTTTTTTCCCATTTTCTACTTCATTATATAGCAAAATAAATGATGCTACGGAAACCTACAACTCGTCCCGCAAAAATCAAGCCCTCATAGGACTATATCAACGGAAAAAACGAAAATGAAAATCTGAAAAAAGGGCTGCGGCGGGGAGGGGTTAATATGCTGTGTTTCCCGGTTTTAGAAACACGCTACATGTGACCCTAATCTTTTTCCTCAACATTTGACAGGGCTCAGGAGTGAAAGAGTACCATGCAAAATTGAGGCCTAATTTGGCGATTCACAAAGTATTGGTTCACAATTGCAGAGGCTCTGATGTGAAATAATAAAAGGAACCCCTGAGAAGTGACGCCATTTTGAAAACTGCACCCCACTAGGCATTTATTAAGGGGTGTAGTGAGCATTTTCCCCCCACAGGTCTTTTCCTTAAATGATTGCGCTGCGAATGATGCAAAGTAAAAATTTAAATTCTTCCCTAGATGTGCTATTTCAGTGGCAAATATGTCGTGCCCAGCTTGTGCCACTGGAGACACACACCCCAAAAAATTGTTAAAAGGGTTTTACCGGGTATGGCGCTGCCATATATGTGTAAGTAAACTGCTGTTTGGGCATGCTGTAGGGTTCAGAGGGGAAGGATCACCATTTGGCTTTTGGAGCATGGATTTTGCTTGGCAGTAGTTTTGTTTGGACTCTTACTGGTGTTTCCGTTTATAATGTGGGGGGTACATGTAAGCTGGGCGGAGTATATAAGGGGCATAGTCAGGTGGTATAATAATGGGGTAAAAAAACCAATAAAATAATCCATAGATGTGTGTTACGCTGTGACACAATCCTTTCTGCACAGGCCGGTGTCTCACTAATAAATGGTCCTTACTTATTCCCCTTTTGGTCCACACTCGGCATCTTTGCAGTTTGGGGAATTTTGCCGGGAAAGTGTTGTCCTGGTATAATACGGGCACCCTCGCTTCAAGCAGATATGCTTGGGCTCTCCCCTTCCTGGTTCCCTAATTTTAGGGGCCTTGATAATTCGCCACTTGAAACAGAAGAAATGTTCCCCTCGGGTCGGCACAACTGCATATTTTTTCTTTCCTGACTTATTGGAGCCTTAACTAATTTTATTTTTTCATAGACGTAGTGGCATGAAGGCGTTTTTGTTTTTTTGCGGGACGAGCTTTTATTGGTACCATTTTGGGGTACATGCGACTTTTTGATCACTTGTTATCCTTTATTTTTTGGGAGGCAAGGTGACCAAAAAACAGCAATTCTGGCATAGTTTTTTAGTTTTTTTTATACAGCGTTCACCATGCGTTATCAATTACATGTTACCTTTATTCTGTGGGTCAGTCCGATTCTGGCGATACCTAATTTATAGCAGAGGCTGGACGGCAGCACGGAGGGCTTAACGGGAAGCCTCCATGACTGCCGTAGGAGGGAGGGTTCAGCCAATAAGAAGGACAGGTTAGGTGAGGGAGGAGGGAGAGATGTGAGGAGCCGGGGTGTGGTAACTGTTCCTCCCGCTGTTTTCGGCATTGAGCCGGAAGCAGCGGGAGGAGAAACAATCAAAAAACGTAGCTCCCACCCACCCGCCCTGAATTAGGTTTCCCCTGCTCTGTTTAGTGTTAATTGACCCATGTTGGGTCATGTGAATTATAGTAGGAATTCTCTGGTCGAACTCCTAAAAGAGTTATCCGAATGTTTCGGATTAAATTGCATTTAATTAATGTTAAATAAATAAACGGCTGCTGTTGCCATTTCACATCCAACCTCGGTTGTCACGTGTCTTTATTGGGAAGGGGGTGAAAAAAGGGGAATAAAGGTAAAATGGTTAATCAGCACATGACTCTACTTAGGCTAGTCAAGCACTTTTTTATGTTTTACAACTTTTTGCACAATAAAATAACTTTTGTAAAGAGAATGGATTTTTTTTTGTCGCCAAGTTGTGAGAGCCATAGCTTTTTAATTTTTTAATAGACGGAGCTGAGGGCTTGTTTTTTGCGAGAAGAGTTATAGTTTTTATAGGTACCATTTTTGGGTACATGCAACTTTTTGATCACTTTTTTTTTAAAGTTTTGGAAGAAAAGTGACCAAAAAATAGCAATTATGTCAGTATCTTTTAGTATCTTTTAGTTTTTGGTTTTTTTACGGCATTCACTGTGCGGAATAAATAACATAATATATTTATAGTTCAGATCGTTACGATCGCAGCGATACCAAATATGAATGTCTTTATTATTTTTTCAATAATAAAAGACTTGATAAGGGAAAAAGGGCGATTGTGTTTTATGTTATTACTTGAAACTTGAAACTTTAAGGGTATGTGCACACGAGAACTGGCTTTTACGTCTGAAAAGACAGACTGTTTTCAGGAGAAAACAGCTGCGTCGTTTCAGACGTAAAAGCTCCTCCTCGCATTATTGCGAAGCGTCTTTGACGCCCGTAATCTTGAGCTGCTCTTCATTGACTTCAATCAACAATTATGTTGCAAAGAAGAGTCCTGCACTTCTTTGCCGAGGCAGTCAATTTACGCGTCGTCGTTTGACAGCTGTCAAACGACAACGCGTAAATGACAGGTCGTCGGCACAGTACGTCGGCAAACCCATTCAAATGAATGGGCAGATGTTTGCCGACGTATTGTAGCCCTATTTTCAGGTGTAAATCGCCTCATTTATGCCTGAAAATAGGTCGTGTGAACCCAGCCTTATTGTATTTTTTACAACTTTTCTTTTTTCTTTTTTTGCACTTTTTTTTTTACACTTTTCTTTAGTCCCACTAGGGCACTTGAAGCTCCAACTGTTTGTTTGATGTTCTAATACATTGGCACTACCTATGTAGTGCAATGTATTAGAACTGTCAGTTATTCACTGACAGCAAGCCGATCAGGCTCCACCTCTGGGCGGGGCCTAATCGGCTTCCGTAATGGCAGATAGGAAGCCATTGTTAGGCATACTGTTGCCATAGTAACAGTCGCCAGCCTTGCCATCGCATGGCAGGCTGCCGATTTCTTACAAACCACTTGGATGGAGCGATTGCTTTGGATCGCTGCATTGAAGGGGTTAATGACAGAAATCAGAGCTAGCTCCGGTTCCTGCCTTTACAGTGGGATGTCCGCTGTAACATACAGCGGACACCCACTGCTGATGACGCCGGCTCAGCTTGTGAGCCGGAAGCTGAGCCGGCGCGATCTTGCTGATGGTACCGGAAGCCTTTTGGGCCCCGCCGATGACGGGGCATAGGAGGATTTCGTTGCTGGCAGACCGTGAGGCATTAGGCCTCCGATCGCCTTTGCAGCCACCGGCAACCCAGCGACCACGTTGCTGGTGTGCCGGTGGCTATAAACTCCTCACATGCTGCGATCCCTATTGAACGCAGCATGTGAGGGGTTAATCGGTTGGATCGGAGGCTAGCTCCAGTCCTGGCCGATACCTTAGGGTGCCAGCTTTAACATACAGCTGTCACACGGCGGTTATGTCGCTGGCTCAGCTCCTGAGCCAGCTCCATCTCCTTCACGTACAATTACGTGGTATTGCGTGAAAACACCATCTCCCATCACGTAACTGTACATGAAAATGCGGGAAGGGGTTAAAATCAATTTGGCGAACCTCTTTGAAAGAGAAAGGGCTTCTCTGTGGATATCCTCCTGCAGGGGATGGTTTCGACCTTCCCTCCAGGAATGGGAGACAGGAGGCCAAGCGAAAGACCTGCGTGCACCCCATGGGCACCTCCCGGCTCATGCCGCCCCGGTTCTGAAGGTTGTTCATCGGTGGGGTCTGGAATCGAGGGAGATCAAGACCATGTCGAGAAAATTTCTTGAGAGAAAGGTCTTGTTGACCTGCTTTCAGAAGCCCCTGGCGCTCAGGGACTGCCCAAGTAGAGACCTCAGGGTGGGATTAAAACTTTTAAACTCTGTGAGGATTCCCCAGAAGTTTTAGGATCTGGCTTGGCGCTGCTTCCATGGAGGCTGTATGTAAGGGGCAATCTGAAGTATAGAAACTCAGATGAAAGAGGTTGTCCTCGGGAGGAGTGCGGTGACATGCTGGAAAGCATGGACCATTTCTTGCTTCGGTGTCCCTTCATTGCAGAGGTTTACAAACGGGTGGGTGCTTCCATCGGTTGGCCCGGTCTGACCAACCTCTCCTTACGCTGGTTGGGCCTATGGGGCATTCGGAGAACTGGGTGGAAGGATTCATTGCACTTATTTTTTAGTTAGTTTAGTGATCAGGTATTTTTGTGGAACGCACGGTGTTTAGTGTCGACTCAGTTTAAAATCCTCCTGGAGGACGAGGTGTGTAGGAATATCATGGGTGACCTGGTGAAGGTCCGGTCTCTGGAGGTTGAGAGACTGGGTGCATCCAAGGCCTCTCGACTTTGGAGGGGCTTTAATTTTAGGGTGCCTTAGGTCGAACCAACCTTTAGGGGGAGGGGAGGGGGTGCCCCGGGGTATTAGACTGGGGGTAGGGGTCTACACCTGGCCATGCCACCGTGAAATAGTGATAGGGACAGAATGAGGGACAGCCGGAGGGACAGATTAGTTTATAAAGTAATAAGGGATAGAGATAGGGCAAGCTGGATGGGTTTAGCGATAGGGACAAGGGTAGTGGTTGGGGGTGGCTTTGGCCTCTGGGCTGGTGCTCTAGGGGGGCTTTCCTCTCCTTCCCCTCTGTTGATGGGCTGAGTAAGCACAAGAAGGTGTTTGTTTTGAGCTTTTGGAGACAGAAAAAGGGTTTACAAGCGGACAAACTTAGGTTTTCGGGTTTATGTATATAGTATGCTATTTGGTTATAGTTATGTGTCTGTTATGATTTGTATGGTGTATAGGTGTATGCATGGGTTTGTCTGAATGTTGAGGTAAGATGGGCAGTAGATAGGTGGGGGGCCTGGGGGTGTGCCCAGCCTGATTCTGGACTACGTGAACGTGAAGAGGACATGTGACGTTGGATTGGGCTGGGTCAGTGTGTTGGGTGTTGGGGGCCAGCATCTGAACTATGCGGACATGGGAGGACATGAGGAGTGATGCTGGTCAGGGGAGGTAATGGGTGGTGATGAAAAAGATAGTATGTATAAGGTTAGGCATGAATGTGGATAAGTTAAATTAAATTTAATAAAAAAAGAAATATCTAAAATAAAAAATAATTAAAAAAAAAATTCATTATTTTTTGGGGGTTTTGTACTTTTTTTTTCATTTACATGGTGCACTGAAGTAAGTGCACCACGGGATGGTAATTTTTTCTTTTTTAGAGTTTATTATTATTATTTTGTTGTTTCTATTATTAGTCTGATTATTATTAATTTTGTTTTATATATGTGGTGATTTTGGTTTTTAGGGGGCCATTGGTTGGCACAAGGTTATAAGAGTATGTTATAATAAGTATGCCGTATATAGTGTTATAGTTATGTTTCCTTGGGTTTGGGTTGGGGGTATAGGTGTGTGTATGAATGAGTATGGGATTATAGTTATGTATGCATGGGGATGTATGTAAGAATGGCCAGGCTGGGTAAATTAATTTTGATGTATAGAAATGTACATACATTTTTTTTGTTGTGTTTTGCAAATATTGTATATTTTGTAATGTTTTATATTTTTCTATTAAAAGAGTACCAGCAGTGACTAATGAGGAGGGAGGTTGTGTCTGAGTGCTGCTGCTGTGTCTGATCTGTGAGGACCACACCCAGGATCGAGGGAGTTTCCTTTTTTCACCAGCCCAGGTTCATATCACCTGCCTGGGCTAAGGAAACGTCCGTGAAGGAGGCTCCATTCATACATGGAGCCTCAGACCTCTACCCCCTTGAGCATGCAGGCGGGGGGTAGAGGGTCTTCCCAACCTGTTGGGAAGGTGCAGCCAGCATCAGGGGTGAGAAGGTCATCCCGTGGAAATATCTGTGCGGCCCCCCCCTGATGCTGGGGCTCTGGAAGGAGTCGAGAGGAGAGACGTGGAGGAGGAGATGGAAGTACGCCCAGGTGGAGGCCCAGGAGAAGGCCCGACGAGAAGGCCCAGCAAGGCAAGATACCCGACCCAGGGACCAGAGTACGGTCGAGGAGTGGGGGTTACTGCGGTCGGGGAAGTCGGTGGAAACCTTCAGCTCCCGCCTAGCTGCCCGACTGGAAGAATACCGGGACCTCGGTAAGTCCCTGCGGCGGCTACGGGAAGATCTGGCAGTCGCCAGGGGACGAGCCGCGAAAACAACAGGCGCCAAGAGGTCCCGGTATAGTCTCCAGGTAAAACAAATTCTGGAGGAAGTCAAGGCGGTGGAGGAAAGGAGATTGGAGATCGTGGCCGGTGGGGGAGCCTTCGGGGAGAAGCTGGAGAATGACGAGAGGTTTTCCCTGATGGCGTCCCCCACGCAATGTAACCAAACCCCCTGCAAAGGAGAAGAAAGGAAAAATGGAGAGGCTGCTAAAAGTGCAGAGGCATCGGAGGCTGCAGAAAAGGAAGCCAGGATTACAGAGGCCGCAGAAGTGGAGGCCGCAGAAGTGGAGGCCGCAGAAGTGGAGGAGAGTGTGGAGGTGGAGAGGATGCCAATCCGGGAGGGGACGAAGACGGGCTCGGAGGCCCCCTGGGAAGGCAGTAATGGATGGGCAAATGGGGAACTTTCCTGCAGCCAAGGTGTACAAAACTTTGAATCGGGCAGTGAGCAGCCCCCGGGGGTTGCTCACGCAAATACGGCTGCAGGAGTCCCCAGTGTCCCTCCAGAACATTTGTTTTGGAGCTCATTGCCACCAGAGGAGGACAAAGTGCAAAAGAAAAAGCTATGGAAGATAAGACGGAAGAAGACAGGTGGGGTATCCAATAAGTATTCCTACCTGTCTTCCTTGCATTCCGGACCAGGTGAGAGCTCGGTTCGGGACGCAAGCCCCGCAAATCCCCCAGCTTCGGCCTCTACAGTGGGGTCGGAGCGGGAAAGCGGACAGAATAAAATGGTGTCGGTTATACTTAATGTGGCCAAGATGGCGCCGGACGCCGTCTCCTGTAAAGGAGGCGGTGCAAGCGGCCAAGAGGCGTTAGGGGGCGTATCCCAGTTTCCGGTGTATGGGGAACCTCAGAAGCCGGCCTTTGGTCCAATACCCTATGATGACAGATGAACCAACACATGGATGCAATGGTAAGTTTGGTTTCCAGGTTCTGGGTTGTCCCTGGGTACAACAACACTGCTACCCGATATGTGCAGACATGTCTTCTCTGTGCCGGCCATAACACAGGGAGAACAGTAAAAGCTCCCGAGAAGCATACCGCAAGGCCATTGTACCCATTGCAGCGACTGCAGATTGATTACATACAGCTACACAAGGTTGGTAGGTATGAATATGTCCTTGTCTGTGTTGATATCTTTTCAGGATGGCCTGAAGCATGATGTGTGGCAACAGCCAATGCAAAAACACGGCTAAGAAGCTGCGCAATGAAGTGATATGTACGTCTGGTGTTGCAGAAACCATAGAAAATTATCCAGCTACACATTTCACAGGGGAAATATTTAGAGAAGTAATGTCAGCATTAAACATTGAACACACGTTCCATAAACCCCATCACCCCCAGCGTAGTGGGGCGGTAGAAAGAATGAATTGGTACACTGAAGTTAAAAATTCAAAAGGCAATGTCTGAGACAGGAAAAACATGGACAGAATGCCTTCTAATAGTGTTACACTCAGTCAGAGTCACTCCAAACAGAAAGATCTTACTGCATTTGTGGGAGCACTGAATAAAAATAGAATTTCTTTGTATTATCGTGTTTATGGTTCCCTTCCAGATCCAGATTTCCTTGCAGGGTCTCTTTATGTTAAGCCCAGAGATTGGATAATGGTAAAGACACACGTCTGGATAACTCTTGAGCCCGGATGTAACGAACCGTATCAAGCCAGCTGACCATTTCCACTTCGGTAAAACTTGAAGGGAAAGCTTCCTGGATATTTACCGGTCACTGCAAGAAGGTTCTGAACCCCGAGGCTTCATCATTGTAACCTATCTTTTACTCCAATGTATTACATCCTTAAATCCCAAAGGAGAATTGAGACAAGATTATCAAATATCATCAGACTGTCGTAAAAAATGACTAACTTGTGTCCGATGGTTGGAACTTGACATTGTACGATTACCATATGTGGACGAATGTCAGCATCCCTCATACAATAGTAGGGCATGTTTTTGACCCTTGATGGGTGGTCAACATTACTAAAAGAGTGCATCCGTGGATGATGGACTACAGATAAGGAATCCCAGGAAATTGGAAAGGGGTCAATATGATGGCACTTAAGCTGGGAGATACTACTAGTAGTAAATTGAAAATTAGCTTTCAGAAGGCCTCAGATTATCTAGGCTGTCACATGCCACATTCAAATGACTGTTTAGGTTGGTATGTGCATGATTAAGCTTGTGGATGGGCATAACATTTTACGAAAAGAGAAAATACCACCTGTACCCAAAGGGGAGCTATTCCTGATCTTGGGGATAATTCTAATCAAAGTGATCCTTCCATATACAGACAGGAAAGATATCATAGCCCCATGGGTAACAAGACTAGTGAACCCTGGTGCCTTTTCCATAATTCACTAAGACTTGTGGAATTAGCAGATATGATGGTACATCATAGGAGTGGCGCCTTTAAGCTTCCGGATGATATCTATATAGTGTGGTAATAATGCATATAAATGGATACCTATGAGAGCAGAAGGAACCTGTACATTAGCTAGACTCCAGTCAGCCACATGGGTATGGGAAGATAATGATTATCCTTGCAGTAACATATCAAACCATATGTTGTTCAAGAGGGAAGCTAACCCGAGTAAGGCTAAATCCCTAGTATATGTTCCCTGGCAAGAAAAGTTAGGCCTATCACTCATACTAGTAGGGCTATCTGTAAGAAATGCACATAATATTGAAAAGCTTGCTGACTTATTTGACAATATTACAGAATATGTTTTTGATGCTTTAAATATAACTAGCACATTTACCAGTCAGCTTATCTTAGTAACTATCCAGCATGCTGTAGTCCTGGACTATCTCATACCATCCCAAGGCGGTATGTGTCAGATAGTAGGCCCTGCCTGCTGCCATTATATAGAACCCTCTGGCCTGTTGCAAGTCACGTATGATATCGAGCAGGATAATAACTCTCAGGATAACTGGAATTCAGATTTGCTTAGTTGGCTAAACCCAGCTAACTGGTTTAAGGGAATAGGTTCAGTTTTATGGAATATTACATAGGTATTTATTATAGGAATACTGATTTATTTGATTGTCAAACTAATTTTTTTATGCTGATGACGGAGTGTTGTAATGGTTATAAAAACCCAACGCAGATTAAAGTTCTATGTGTAGAAAAAGGAGAAACATTGGGACATAAAATAACTTCTACATCCCTGCTTCCAGTAACAGTTCCCACGCCTCAATTCATCAAGGATGATGGATGGATATGCGCCTACTGTGATGGATGAAACCCCTCTCAGGTCGACATATGTGTCCATCGTGGTGGTGTTAGGAAAGAATCAGATAATTAGGAATAGATTTGTGTGGCCAGGAACACCCCACTCTTAGGTAAATGATTTACAGATGATCTGTGGGAAAGGATCTCAAGGCATGTTTGATGATCCCTCTGTTTATGTGGCTACCCGTGTAATCCGTGATATACCTGTAAAGGATCTGCCAGACACAGCTTCTGTGTCGACGCCCGTGGGTAATCAGTCTGCACCTGCTCCTAGGTCTGATAGAGTGACTCGATCTGCTACCACTCAGGCTGGTAGGCTCAGGCGTGGGATAACCTATCACAGCAAGGCCAGACGGTTCTAGTGCCCGCCCTCGGTCTATTTATACCTGCATTTCCTGCTTGTCTTTGCCTGTGATTCTTTCCTGTTTCCTGGCTCTGCTGCTCCTGCTATTATTATTGAGCTTGCTTCATTTTGACCCTGGCTTTACTGACTACGCTCCTGCTCTACGTTTCCTGGTTTGACTCGGCTTGTTCACTACTCCTGTTGCTCACGGTGTTGCCATGGGCAACTGCCCCATTTCCCTTAGCTTCTGTGTGCCCTTGTCTGTTTGTCTGTCGTACACATATTGAGCGTAGGGACTGTCGCTCAGTTGTACGCCGTCGCCTAGGACGGGCCATGCAAGTAGGCAGGGACTGAGTGGCAGGTAGATTAGGGCTCACCTGTCTGTCTCAATACCCCGTCATTACAATACCACAGTTTCAGCTGTAACTCATGATAGGTAGATTCCCCAATCTAATGGACACCATACTAGGTTAGGAAGGGATAGGAGGATCCGAGTTTTCACCTTCAGAGGATATCGGTTCCCATAGGGATAGAATAGTTGGATGCAGTATTTTGTCAAAAAGAGGGGAACTGTCAGTAATAAATCTAATACCTGTTAGATTTATTTTGTATTAATATTATCAATACAAAATGACTGCATTATATTGTTTGAGATATGTATTAGATGTGTATTAGATATGTTTTTAATCTTCTCTTAAATGAATGCATTCCTTATTCCCTAAGATAGGGTAAAGATGACATCATCTGGCATTCCAAACAGATGAGTACCAGGAAGAAAGTCATTACCTTATATGGAAGTATTGTTGGGTGTATACCTATATGTACTTGGCATCATCTGATTGGTTGTGTCTTAAGTGAAAGCATGAACCTATAAATAAAGGCTCCGTCCACAGCCATTTTAGATTTCTGTACATCAAACCATTGTATGTGCAATCTCTCCCGATCGGTCATTTTTGTAAATATGAATGAATCCTGGACAAATTCTGTTATGGAGAAAAGGAACTCAAGAGTGATGGGGATTAATTTCACAGTGGGGCATATGTGAGCTGGGCAAAGTACATCAGGGGCATAGTCAGGTGGTATAATAATGGGGTAAAAAAAAAACAATAAAATAATCCATAGATGTGTGTTATGCTGTGACACAATCCTTTCTGCACAGGCCGGTGTCGCACTGATATATGTCCTTCCTTATCCCCCTTTTGGTCCACACTCGGCACCTTTGCAGTTTGGGGAATTTTGCTGGGAAGTGTTGTCCTGGTATAATACGGGCACCCCAGCAGATATGTTTGGGCCTTCCCCTTCCTGGCTCCCTAATTTTAGGCCCTTGATTCTTTGCCTCTTAAAATCGAAGAAATGTTCCCCTCGGGCTTGCACAACTGCATATATTTTATTTCCTGACTTATTGGAGCCTTGACTAATTTTATTTTTTGATAGACGCAGTGGTATGAGGGCTGTTTTTTGTGGGACAAGCTGTAGTTTGTATTTGGTACCATTTTGGGGTACATGCGACTTTTTGATAATATTTTATCTAATTTTTTGGGAGGCAAGGTGACCAAAAACCGCAATTCTGGCATAGTTTGTTTAGGATTTTTTTTATACAGCGTTCACCATGCATTATAAATTACATGTTAACTTTATTCTGCGGGTCAGTACGATTCCGGCGAAACCAAATTTATAGCACTTTTTTATGTTTTACAAATTTTTGCACAATAAAATTACTTTTGTAAAAATAATGTATTTTTTCTGTCGCCAAGTTGTGAAAACCATAACTTTTTAATTTGTTTGTCGATGGGGCTGTATGAGGGCTTTTTTTTTGCAAGACGAGCTATAATTTTTATAGGTATCATTTTTGGGTACATGCAACTTTTTGATCACTTTTTATTCCAATATTTGTAGGTCAAAGTGACCAAAAAACAGAAATTCTGGTATAGATTTTATGGGTTTTTTACCACGTGGAATAAATAACATAATATTTTTATAGTTCAGGTTGTTACGGTCGCGGCGACACCAAATATGTGTGGTTTATTTATTTTTTAAAAATAATAAAGGCCTTGATAAGGGAAAAGGACGATTGCATTTTATTTTATTACTTGAAACTTTTTTTTTTTTTTTTTTTGAATTATATATATTTTTTTTTTCATATGAACAAAGACATACATGGTATCAGTTACTTGAAACTTTTTTGACACTTTTTTTTAAATTCCACTAGGGGACCTGAAGGTCCAACTGTCTGATTTTTTTTTTTCTAATACATTGCACTACCTATGTAGTGCAATGTATCAGATCTGTCAGTCATTCACTAACAGCAAATCGATTAAGCTTCGCCTCCGGGCGGGGCCTAATCGGCTTACATAATAGCAGAGCAGGAGACCATCATTAGGCTTCCTGTTGCCATAGCAGCAGTCGGGGGCCCTGCGATTGCAGGGCAGGGCTGCCGATCTGCCGCCAACCACAAGGATGCAGCGATCGCTGCATCTAAGGGGTTAATGGCAGGGATCGGAGCTTGCTCCAGTTCCTGCCATTACAGGTGGATGTCTGGCCACCAGAGGGAGTACTTCCCAGAATTACAGCAAGGTGAATAAGGTAAAGCAAGCTGACTCACAGCTGCTGTAAATGTGTAAGGGAATCTCACCCCCCTCCCTATTTTTGTCTACAAGCCAGGAAAAGGTGTCTTCAAATTGCTAAGCATTGTCCGGCTCCCATTTTGGGAGTGATTGTACAATGCAGCTGGTAGACGCTATAGGACACACCAAAAGGCTAAGGGTATGTTCACACGCTTAAAGGAACAGTGTTATCACAATTTTTTTTAAAATATGTTAAAGATGTTAGTGCTTTATTAAAAACGTTTATATTTATTTGTGTGTTTGTGTTTTACTTTTTCTTATTTTTACACTTTTTCTTCCCTATGGGGGCTGCCATTTTTTTTTCCATTTCTGTATGTGTCGATTAACGACACATACAGACATGGAATACGGCAGCCACAGTCCCATAGGGACTGCGAACGGGGCCCGTTCCATCCACTAACATGTACGCCGTCTGTGTGGGAACTGCGCATGCACCGCTCCCACACAGTCCAATTTGAAATGCGCGCCGTCCGGCAACATTTTCCTGTGGACCGGAAGTCGCGGCCGGACAGTAAGATTACTACTTCCGGTCGCGGCTTCCGGACTTGTGCACTTGGACCAGCGGCAGCAGACGGAGCGGACGGGCCGGAGGGAGCCGCGGCAGCAGGAGCAGGTAAGAGATTTCTATGTATGTTCGTGTTTGTGTACGTTTACTACTGTATGTAAACCTACTACACTGTGTGTTAGCTCAAAAAATGGCGACACACAGTGTAGGAGGTTAGACCGTTCAAACCCCTCGTTTATCCCGGCACTAGCCAGGATAAAGGAGGGGGGGATGCTGAGAGCTCACTAGAGCGAGGGCTTTTTAGCCAATTTTGCAATGCTGTAATTTTGGGAATAGCTCCATCTAGTGACCAGCAATGGGAAATATTATAAATTAGAATTAATTTATAATATTTCCTGACTCGTGAAAAAAATAAAAAAAATTTGAACAATGTTTAATCACCTACACACTAAATGTTTAATTAAAAAAAAAAAAATGTTTTTCTGGCAACACATTCCCTTTAATAAAAAACGTCTAAAAATACGGAGCTGTTTTCAAGGGAAAAAAGCTCTTGATTTTCAGGCATTTATTAATCAAACTTGCTTTTTTCGCTGCGTTTTTTACGGCCGTTTTTGGAGCTGTTTTTTTATAGAGTCAATGAAGAACTGCTTCAAAAACAGCTCAAGAAGTGACATGCACCTCTTTTTCGTGGGGCGTCTTTTTACGTGCCGTTTTTTGAAAATAAGGCGTAAAAAAATGCCCGTTGGAACACAACGCCGTATTTCCCATTGAAATCAATGGGCAGATGTTTGTGGGCGTTCAGCTTCTGATTTTTCAGCCGTTTTTTGAGACGTTTACTGCCCGAAAAGTGTCTGAAAACACTACG
Source organism: Rhinoderma darwinii (assembly GCF_050947455.1). NCBI lineage: Eukaryota > Metazoa > Chordata > Amphibia > Anura > Rhinodermatidae > Rhinoderma > Rhinoderma darwinii. Next base: position 305,818 of record NW_027464286.1, on the reverse strand, counting down.
CGTGCACATACCCTAAAAATGATGAAAGTGAAGTGAATGACTTTTCAATTGACAGGTTCACATGGTGTGTATTTGGCGTGATTTTTTTGGTGCATTTTACGTACCAAAGACTGCATCAAAAAACGCTTGATTGCACTTATCATTTACATAATTGGTAAAGTGTGCTGTTAGTATATACAACCCGCTTTTTTACACACGTGTTTTTAAAAAATGCGCTGTGTAAATATAGAAGTGTCGAGTCAATTACTATGCACGTAAAACACGCCAAATGTTCCCATAGTCAATGGGAGTCCTAATTATTCGCCAAAATGCACACACAAAATGCGTCAAAAAACACACAAACAAGGTGGCAAATGCTTGATTAAGCTTCCCATTTATATCAATGGGAAAACGAGCCGTTACTTCTTTATGCAAGCGTTTTAAAATATAATTTTGCATAAAAAAGATCAGTGGGGGGGTTGTGTGTGGCACAGCTGCATGTTTGGGGGGATTTGTGTGTGTGAGTGTGGTGGGGGGTGCTTGTCGCTGATTCTTCAAAACACCTGATAAGCGGCTATGAAGGATCAGCGGCGCCCTTGCATACTCCGTTGCACAAAAATAGGACACAGCTCTTCTGCGCACACTACGCACACACACAGCTCTGCTATACACACAGCTCTGCTACACACACACACACACACACACTCACATATCTCTGCTACACACACACAGTTCTGCTACACACACAGCTCTGCTACACACAAAGCTCTCATACACACACAGCCTTTGCTACACACACAGTTCTGCTACACACACACACAGCTCTGCTACACACACACACATACAGCTCTGCTATACACACACACACACACACACACACACACAGTTACAGCAAGTGTGCGGGGGTGACCACGAGGGGGGGGGGGTGTGGCAGGGGGGCCGCGAGAGACAGACATGGACAAACACCTTACCTGCAGTGCTGCCGGTCTTCCTAATGGCGCCGGCTTTCCACCTACAAACCAGCTTCTATGCTGGGTCGCTCTGAACTGTGCCTGCGCAGTACAGAGTGACATAGCAGAAGCAGAGGATACAATGAAGGAGAGCCGTATACACTCTAGCTGCCGTATTCCATCTGTGTATGTGTTAATAAAAAAAATTTTTATGTGAAAAAATAAATAATGTCAATATAATATTTTATTAAATAAAAACACATAAATTAATAATAATAAAAAAATCATGACACTGTCCCTTTAGGGTATGTTCACACGCAAACTCAAAAACGTCTGAAAATATGGAGCTGTTTTCAAGGGAAAACAGCTCCTGATTTTCAGACGTTTTTTAAGCCACACTTGATTTTCGCGGCGTTTTTCACTGCGTTTTTTTACGGCCGTTTTTGGAGCTGTTTTTAATAGAGTATATGAAAAACGGCTTCAAAAACGTCCCAAAAAGGGACATACACTTCTTTTCCGCAGCTGTTATTTTACGCGGCCGTTTTCTCAAAACGGCCGCATAAAAAAACGGCCCATCGTAACAGAACGCTGTTTTTTCCATTGAAATCAATAGGCAGATGTTTGGAGGCATTCTGCTTCCAAAAATAAGCCGTGTGAACATACCCTCAAGAGTTTAATACCGCGGATCTAAGCTAATTTCGTTCCCCGCCATTCCAGCCGGATGTCAGCTGTAATACACAGCTGACATTCGGCGATGATGGCACCGACTCGGCTTCTGAGCCGGTGCCATCCATTTGTCGTATGAATACGGTAAAATACAGGAAGCACTGGCTTTCCATGACGTATCCATACGACAAATGTTGGGAAGGGGTTTATATTGAAAAATGATATCAATAAAAACAAACAATCACTTCCATTGAAAAAGTGGGGCAGGCCAGCATGTTTTTCAGCAAGGTTTTTTTCGCTTTAGGATTTTGTATGTGTAATTCAGTGTTCACTCAATGGTTAAATGGGTAAAATTATTTCGCTCAGATAAGCTCCTTAGGCTGAGTTCACACATAGCGGCCACAGCACGGTGATGTGACCAATAAATTGCGCCCACATGCGATTATACTACAAAAATGGCACTTTTTTTTAATGACTGTTAATGGCAGCGCAGTTTTTCAGGTAAAATTGCTGTTTTGCTGTCAAACCACGACACCATCCACAGCCTATGAAACTTACATGAGTGAAATATTTTAAACTTTTGAGTGAACGCTGAATTGCATATACAAAGTCCTGAAACCAAAATAATAACTTTGTCGAAAAGCTCGCCATCCGCCAATCAGCTGCGCTGTGGATGCTACGTGTGAACGCAGCCTAAAGCTTGTATCTCCATGAGCAGTCTTTTATGCCCATCATTTAATCATTATATACTGTCAGTTTTGTCAATTGGGCTGGGGCTACACACGATACAGGTCACACATCCAAAGATCGCTGTGTCGCGCTGCGTACATCCACCGCTCCATTCACTGTCTATGAGACTGATGGAAACAGCCAAGGGCTTTACTCGGCTGTTTCCGTCATTCCCATGGACTTTGAATAGAGCCACAGAGCGCACGCTGGACAGCCGTTCCATTCAATGCCTACAGTCGAGCATTGAGGAAGATCTGGGGGTTCGGAACTCCCGTTCTTAAGATCGCTGGTTGTCCCAGGGCTGGGGCGCTCAGCGATCAGACAATTATCCCCAATGCTGTGGATCGGTGATAATTGAAGATTCTGGGAATATCCATTTAAGGTGTAAAGTCAGCTTTAGCCGAAACCTTCTGGAATTAAAGCACATGTTCCAAAGCACTGAGATAACTAATCTGTTGTTATACAGGCTACACCCACCCCATGCCAGTGTTTTTATACTTGGGCAGAAATACATTTTGTTTCCAGCCGATTAAACGTAAAAATAATCCATTCACAGACTGTGATAAACTAACTTTTTTTATTTAGAGCATTTTTCAGAATTATTAGCGTTTTGTTTTTTTATTTGATAAATGTTTCAAAGTGCTAAACATGTGAAATGCAACATTTTTCTTAACTGTAACACCTCTGAATTTCTAGTACACTATTCTTTGACATATGTCTACATGGCCAAGGGATGTCTTTGCAATATTTTGGCCTAATGCAGGAAATTAAACTGAAGAATACAGTTTTGGCAATTTGGAGAAAACCGTTTTGGAAAAAACATGTTACAGACGCTGTCAGCCACATCATTGACAAATTAAACCCATATGACAAGCCATACAATATAATGAGTACTGCTGATATAATGGTCATGCTAAAAAGTAATCCCCACACAACATACTTAGACCCCCAAGCCACAAGAAAACATGAAGCTCCTTTCAGATGGTTACACACATTATAACATGTTTTTAGCATGACATTTTCTTGCTGTGTCTCAGGGTGTTCTTCAGTACATGTATCACTATCCTCTAATACATCTATTTGATTCGCTATGTCTTCCGGGAGCACACAGTTGTTATGTGACATGCGTTGCCTGGTGGGTAAACATTCCATGGGGGTGACACGAGATTCCATTCCTATGTTTTCTGAACTATTTTCCGTTGTTCCATCTCCAGAAGAATCCTGGTTTGCTGTGTCACTTACTAAAGATGTTTTTGTCAGTGCAGAAAATGGTATTAATTTATCTACTAGCCACTCTATAAAAAACATAACTGTGGAGCTTTGAAGTCCCACCATAAAAGATCTAATAACCTGGATTTCGGGTTCATCGATTTCACTTTTTTCTGCGTTGAAAAAAATGATGTTGATGAGCAGACTGCACATGAGAATCACAAAACTACACGAAAGTCTCTGAAATCTGGTCAAAGCTAATGGCAAATTAGTGAGGAAAACGGAAAAACACAAATGTTCTTCTTTGAGCCGGCAAGATAATATAATATAGAAATATTCCGATTTTTCTAGCGGCTGTTGAGTATTCATAGGAGAGAATGATCTATGTATTAATCCATAATGTCTTTCAGCGTCAAGCCAGGCCTGACACACAAAAAACCATTCTTGGTCACTAAACATTTTTTCAATTTTAACTCTGCTTAGGAACCAGCCAGGAGAATTCCCAGTATTATCATGCCATATTCGGATTTTAGATATGTCTCCTAAGGGGTAGCTAGTAGTAAAAATAAATGTATCTATCCCTCCTCGTCTGAATAACTGACGGCCAGGGAATGTTAAACACAATACACGGTGGTTTCTCTCTGTGCCCATAATTTCCAAATACACTTCTGCTGTGGTACCAGATCCAAAGCCACTGCCAGTATAAATAGTAACACTATAACGATGTTCATGGCCTGGGCTATTGGCTGGTAACCTTATTGCATCTCGGTTTGTCTGGTCACTTATATCTTTTTTTCTCGCCCACATAGACAATCCCAGATATGTAACGCAAATGACAAGAACAGAAAGCAATGTCACTAAGTTTGACTGTAAAGATCGGACAGTAACTTTCGTTAAATCTATTGGATTAGGCAGAACGAATACTCTGGCTGATAGAAATGTGTGTCTTTTTTTCAGAAAGGGCACATTTCGTCTTTGTGCTTTTGTCAAACCCTCACAAATGCAATGTATCACTGTATTATTTGAAAAATTACCTACTTTACAGTTCCCTTCATTCCAATTATTTCCCATGTCTTCAAAGTCTAAGCAAGCAATATTAAAGATAGATGCGCGCAATAATTTTGTTTTGCGCCAAACAACAAATGTAGTGGTCAGTTCAATTGTAATATTGTGTATGAGCGAGATCTCAGGGAAAGATTCCAATGGAATGCGAATCATTTTGGAATTCCAAGTCTTTATGTTTTCGTCTTCGCTTGTTTTTGCTTGCTCTTCTGAATTAGGAATACGGAAAAATGCAACAGGGTTATTTGTGATATTATCCCCAATGTGAAGTGAAATATCAAAGATGATGCTTTCTGCATAAAAAAACTGCACAAACCACTCTGCCTCCGATGTTTGGTCAACTTCAAAACAAAATATTCCACTTGTTGTTTTATGAACATCTGGTGAAACCCAAATATCAAAAACGGGAGGTATATTCTTTCTTTTCATAATAACATCAACTTGAGTAGGATGTAAATTCATTAACCTTCCTGTATCATCTGGAGCTACCATATAAAACCCAGTTATCACCGTATCAATATCTCTTCCATTTTTTAACCACGGCAGAGGATCCTCCAGGAATTCATAAAAAGCATATGTCACAATAGCATCAACAGGTACAGTCGATTCATTATCATGTAATTTTAGGAAAAAAGATGGGAACGTATTCTCTGTTTTTCTATGTGAGCCAGAAAGATCCCATTTTTCTTCTCTTTTTAATGTGATCCTAAAATTATTGGTTACCATGGAAGTTTCCGTTTCTCCAGGAACTTTCCCAAATGATACAGCATCTGTCACAGTCTCCAGTACAGATAAAGTGTTCTTAAGCACGTCCACAGATGGAAGAGGTATTTCAGCTGCAAATCTGTCCATCTTTATTAATGAGGCATTCAGAACATTGGACAGGGATTCTAATATACCAGAGCTTAACTTCTCGCTCTCTACGGAACCAATGATTCCTTTCCTATATTTGGTTAAGGCGACACTAACTTCTCTTAACTTTGTCAATGCAATGTGTTGAGATTTTGTATTCACTTCTTTGGCCTCTTCTGTAAGTTGGCTGATACTTGTGATTATTTGGTTGACAGCCATGATGTTTGTGATCATTATACTAGATGACATGTTCAGAAGACTTTCTCTCAATTCACTTCTCTTGTCCATCAAAGCTTGTACAAAGGTGTCGGTCTTAAAACTGTTTAAAACAGAGGCTATCATGTATATAAAATGCCCTGTTTTTAAAAAGTCTCCAGTGTCAAGAAAAAATCTCATTGTGGGGTCATGGGCATGGGAAATAAGCTCTTCAATGGATGATTCTTCTGGCTGATCCTCAAATGAATTGACCACAGTTACACTTAGGGCTATTTGTGTGTATGAAGAAAGAGCATCGGACACTTGAACATATACGGTCAAAATATAGGAATTATCAGGGGCTCCGATTGGCAGCAACAATGGTGACGTGGAACTGTTATAGCCATCATAAATAATTACACCTAATGAGTTTTGCTGCAATGAACTTATATAACTTACTTTATCTAAAGCTGTTAGAACTTTATAACGTAACGGTAAATTTTTGTCCAAGAATCCTTTACAACTAACAATGAATTTAGTCTGCAAAGCGATGCCAATAGACGGCTCAATATTACAGCTGCCAGCTTTTGGAGGGGAATTAACATAAAATGTGTATTTATAAACCGATGGTGCACCAGTCCAAGTCGTAACTGTTAGATCAAGACTATACCACATATCTGCAACATCTATAAATGCTGAAGCCATGAAGGACATGTAGGCAATAGACCTTCCAGTAGTGGTCTTTGCCTTCCAGTCAAAGCTCAATTCTGTTGAACTCTGACGTATAAACCATTCATACTGGGGCCGGCTTGTTTTACTACAATCAGTGCATTTTCCTGACAAAGAAAATCGTTCAGTTGGAACTAAAATTCTCCGACAATTCTCTATACATTTAACACTGACAGCAGGTGGAGACCCGGGAGCAATGAAAACGGTCTGATCAATATAGGCTGTCCTGTTTGCTTTTCTAACAGACAGTCTAAAATGGTAATGTCTGTTGCCTTGTAAGGTTTCAGGCTCCACAGACTGGCTGACAGCACTCGGGTTCACCCATAATAAGCTTATTTGTTCTGACTGACAGCTTTCTCCTGTACTTAGAGTCATAGTCTGGTAATCAGATGCAGTTTTTGAGCAATACCATGAAAATGTCAGCCCTTCAAATGGATCTAGTGAATCTGGGTCATATGAAGAATGCCCGTCAAGAGCCCACTTTTCACTGAAACCAACAGTCCTATAAGAGCCCCCTGAAATGACAGCTATCAAGTCACTCTCCCTTACCTCCACAACAACAGAATCTGTATTGGCACGTGAGGACTCTTCATCATCATCAGCAGTAGCAATGTCAATGGAGACGTTAAAAACATAAAACCCATAATTTAAAGAAAACTCTGGAATTTCAATATTGTTTTGATTTACTGCTAATACTTGTGGCAATTGTAAATAGTTATCCCAGACTGGTGTGTCAGATTCTGAGGAAACGCTATAGATTCTCCACAAGATATTTACCCCTTGCATGGCAGAGCAATTTACTTGTATGGCTACAAAAATGGAAAGACGTGCTCCTCTTGTTGACACTATAATTGCTGGATGTGCAGGTCTTTCTATGTGGAATTCATCTATCTGACAGAAGACTTTGTAGCAGTATACCGAGGTCTCTAATACTTTCCTGTCATGTCTGCCATACACAGCTTTTAGGACAACAGGCTTCACTCCACTTCTAGTAAAGTTCACCTTGGCTACAAAGCCTGCATAATACCTGGGGTTGAATGGTAGGACAATGCCTGGTATGAATGATGCTGCATTGGAAACCTTATCTGTATAGGTGTATGTTGTATTGCTGAACAGGTAGCTTTTTTTAGACCCATATAGTTCTAGTATAAAGGTCCATTCACACTGTAAAGATGGATGTTGAAATGGTATAAACCAAACTATGTATATGGATGTATACAGTAATGAAGATCCACTACTGAACAGGTGAACCTCCAGACCCGTATCATTTAAAGACTTATACAAAAGGCTTTTTCTGTTTAAATACACGGCTACTGTGAGAGAGAATTTTTCTGTATCTACAAACTTAAGCTGGAACAAATATACAAAACTTTCCTGTTGAAGGAATATAAAGTGGTCGCTGCCATTCATGTCCTCTTTATTCTCAGATGAGAAGTGCAGGCCACTTGTTTGACTAAAGTAGTAGGTGTTGCTTTTTTTAATACTAGGGTTTAGTTTTACAGAGAATGAAGATTTAAGGTTGACGGTCAAGGCAACAGCACCTTTGGTGTACAAAAAATCCCCATTGACTTTTCCTATTTTGCTCCCATTGGTTAAGAAATGTGCAACTGCAAATCCATGTCCACTAGTACTGAAAGGTGATGAACAAAACACGGTGTTAATTGCATATTTGGTGAAGGCCACATCCCAATTCCCTATTCTATTTTCATCTGTGAGCTGAAAGGCAGACACTTTATTTGTCAATTGCTCAAACATCCAAGAAAGTTTTACCTCAGTGTTAGGGGGAAGTAGGGGAGAGGTGGCCCTCAGTACATACAGCAGAGCCCGTTCAACTTCTATAGACACAACCAGCTCGGGCATCATGCTATTTTGGAGAGTAAGAGAAGCCACATATTTTCCCACTTTGCTATATCTAACATGGACCTTGTAGTTGTAGTAGGTAGAACAGTAGTCACGTAGACCTGCCGGGTAAGCCGAGTCTTCAATCTCTGTGTGGTAATTGCTTGGTATAACAGTCGCTGCCTCACCTTGCCTGCTGGAAAATTCATATTTCCAGGCACTGCTCTTCATCTTGGCACACCAACCAAAATATACAAGTTCATACTGCTGAATGGGGGATGGGGGACTGAAGAAGAACTTGACATCTTGTTTGTACAACGTAATGGTGGTTTTCTTGTGAATACAAGTAGGTAAAGAGCAGGTGGGAGTGATGCAATGTACAGTGACTGTATCATCAACAGTGGTGGAGACTTTTATGGTGCCAGACCAGGCCAATGTATCAAATAGTTTTTCTCTATTTCTGTGCCAGGCACAATTTGGTGGCGGGCCATTCACATCCACTGTAGAAGTTGGGTCAAATGTAAATTCAGTCTCTGATTTCCAAATGCAACTGACCTGTGTCTCGTTGTCCTTCCGTGTGTAGACCCTGTCTGAGGGGTCTGAACATAGGACCCTTATTGGACTTTCTTTTATCGCCTGGCCCAGAGCAATTGTTACAATAATGCTCCCGATGATAATTGTCATGAACATTATCAATAATAGTTATTGTATAAATGTAGGAAGAAAACAACCACTGCTTCTTCAGCATTCACCATCAGCCAAATATGGCAGGTACCAACGGTTTCTAACTGACTGCAGGATTCAAAATGCAAGCAGCAACCTGATTGGTTGCTATGGACAAGTCTTCCACATTTCCTGTAACAGTTATTTTAACCCTTTCTTTTTTTTTCTTTTTTTTTTAAATCTTTATTATTTTCCGTAAAAAAAACAAACACATATAATATAAGTATAGAATACATAATATATCAGACATTGAATAAGGTTACTCCGAATACAGTACTATACAATTACATAAATACACAACTTTTGCACAACTTGTTTCAGACGATAGATTATAATTAGTAGCAAAATTCATATTGGTAACTTCTAGCAGGAGGATAATACCAGTTATAGCATATCCTGATAGTGCTAGGGGTAACTGCATTGCACAGACCTCTGTCAGACGTCTAATTCAGGTCACCTTGTTCTTACCTCTGATATTATTATTGATTTAACAAAACCCCCTATAAGTGAATACTTCTAATACAACGTCAGAAAACTATGACCAGCTATGTGTCACAATCACAGAAACCTAATAAATATGGAGTCCATCTGTCATCTAGACCGTGAGGAATCCCATTATATAGTTGTGTATTACACTGCCCAACTTATTACCCCCCACCCCCTACAACTACACCCCTCCATACTTTCACATAAAAAGACAAAAAAAAATCATGTATAAAAATCTCCACTACCCTACCGTCCTGCACCCCCCCAGTCACTATATTATACTCCTCCTGGGGCATATCCCGAGATTCCCATCTATCCCAACATCTTTTACAGCCTCTCTCTGAGGATGGAGAAATCGGAATATCTGACCCTCATCTCAATTACCGGAGCCTCTTTCCTTATTCAGTTTTTCACAATTCACTTCCTAGCATAGAATTAGGGACATTCACACGAGCATGTCTGATTTCTGTGCACAAAAATCAGACCGTATTTCCTGCATTTCATGTTCGTGTGCCCTCAGTGTGCTTTGCGTGTGCCATCCGTTTTCACCTCCGTGATTATCCTCTACAAGCACTCCCTTTTCTATTTTTTTTTATTTCTCTGCATTTCTTAGCAACTGATGCATGAAACACGCACAGCACACGGATATCATCCGTGTGCTGTCCGTGTTGTTAACGCACCAATAGACCTCAATATTTGACAACGTCTGCAGAAACGGACCAATAAAGGATATGCACTGAGTTTCACGCAACGGACACCCGCTGCGTGAAAATTCATGCATGTCTGAATAGCTCCATTGAAATGCATTTGTTCGTGTGCGGTCAATTATTTAAACGGACAGCACACGGACGAGGATCACACTCTTCTGAATGAGCTAAAAGTCACCACTCTGTTTTTAATCCGTCTTCCAATTAGTCCTATAGGTAGAACCTATAAAAATAGGTAGAAATTGTTTATACTGCAATAAGGGGCCTTTTTCTATAATATATGTAAATTGTCCGATTCCTCCTCCCCACATCTCAGGCACCCTGAGTCCCTTAGTGCAGTGGTCCCCAACCACCGGGCCGCGGACCAATACCAGGTCGTGGATAATTTGATACCGGGCCGCGGTATCCGCCACGGTGGCTGCAGGGAATACCGGGTGAAAAGCCGCACCAAACTGTGGTGCAGTTTTTCGCCTGGAATGTCCATTGCGGAAAACTGCAGCATTTAGCCGGCCTGCTAGCTGGCCAGCCCCCTGGGATGACATTTCATTCCAGGAGACAGCTGCAGCCTGTGATTGGCGTCTGACGTCATCCAGGCCGGCCTCCTGGGATAACGTTTCATCCCATGTGACCACCGCTACAGCCTGTGATTGGCTGCAGCGGTCACATGGGATGAAACGTCTTCCCAGCATGCTCGCCTGGAGGAAGAAACACAGACTTCTGGGTAAGTATAAGATTGTTTTTTTCTGAGTTGTGTTTTTTTGTGGTGGAATCGATGCGATTTCGCCCTAATGAACGCAACAACTGCTATTTGTTGTGGGTTTCACCTCCCGGTTGAATTCCCCATTGAACCCGCAACAAATAAGCAGTAAATAGAATTGACTTGCTGCGGAATAAAACTGCACCGCATGACAATTTCTGAGCATTTGTCAGCTCAGTATTTACGCAGCATGTGGATGAGATTTGTTCCATCTCATCCACTTTGCTGCTACTGTATTATGCTTCTGATATTTCGCAAAACAAATGACGCTGCGGAAAATCCGCAGTAATTACGCGACGTGTGATCTCATCCTAAAAACGTTTCCAACTTTACTTTATTTCCATCTAATTGCAGTCTGCAGGGTGTTTTGTGATGCGTGTGATCCAACCAAAACCCCCCGCCCCCCCGCGTGCGCCGATCCGTGGAAAAATTGTCTTGCATGAAAGTGGTCCTTGGTGCAACAAAGGTTGGGGACCGCTGCCTTGTTGGGCACATTTAGGTCAATTTTCCAGGGGAATAATAAAACCTATGTATGGTATAGAATGGAGAGAGTCTTTGTGCTGAATTTAAAGCCATATGTTTAATCCCTGATATAATCTCTTGTCAGCTTCTACCTTCCAATTCTCCTACTACTCCTGCCTACCTTTTTTTTTTTTTATTAAATGGGGGAACTTTATCAATTTCTGACTAAGTCATTTTTTATAACATTTTGCTATCAATCCTTTCTCGTTGATCGGCGCTCGTTTACACGACCCAGGATGGGCCGTGTAAAACCACCTTAAGTGCGTGGGTCAGCTGCAGATTAAAGAATGATGCTCGATTAGTAAGATTATATTTTTCAATATAATTTTACGTCGATTTTTACGTTGTTTTGACAGAATCAATAGCGCAGTCGACTGCGCTATTGATTCCATCAAAAAAACGGAACCCGTTCACAACGGTGACAAACGGAAACCATTAGCAAAGTTTCCTTCACTATTGAGATCAATGGTGATGCAAACGAAAGCTAAGGTTTACATTTGCCTTTCCGTTGGGGGGTTAAACCCACGGAAACCTTCAACGGAAGGGCAGCGCTCATGTGAACAGGTTCTTATTTATTTATTTATTTATTTAGTTGTATTTAAAAGTTTTAAATGTTGATGGATAATAAAATTGGCTGCTGTGGCCTTTGAAAACCAAAAGTAGTTGTATTTATATGGTTGTATTCGAAAGGGGTGATAAGGGTTTATCCAAGGATATAGAAAATCCTAAATAATTGTAAGCGGGGGGGATTTAATGGTTAGCGGAAGGTTGAATAGTCTACAATCCCTTCAGTCAGGGGTTTTGTTTTTTTTGGAGGACAAGTTGTAGTTTCTACACGTACCATTTTGGGGGAGGCATACACTAGTATGGTACTGAAATGTCCTAAATCCGAGTCATTTTTGTTGTGGATGTGCCATAGGTGTGCAGCAGATCTTCATGAGGATTAGCCACATGTCATTCAATAGGACTAACCTTCAGATTTTCTGTGTGGATATAATGCTCCTCCCAATGTATAAACATATATAAACATATATATGTATAAACATATATATATTCTATATATATATATATATATATATATATATATATATATATATATATATATATATATACACAGTGAAGGAAATAAGTATTTGATCCCTTGCTGATTTTGTAAGTTTGCCCACTGTCAAAGACATGAACAGTCTCAAATTTTTAGGCTAGGTTAATTTTACCAGTGAGAGATAGATTATATTAAAAAAAAAACTGAAAATCACATTGTCAAAATTATATACATTTATTTGCATTGTGCACAGAGAAATAAGTATTTGATCCCCTACCAACCATTAAGAGTTCAGCCTCCTCCAGACCAGTTACACACTCCAAATCAACTTGGTGCCTGCACTAAAGACAGCTGTCTTAAATGGTCACCTGTATAAAAGACTCCTGTCCACAGACTCAATTAATCAGTGTGACTCTAACCTCTACAACATGGGCAAGACCAAAGAGCTTTCTAAGGATGTCAGGGACAAGATCATAGACCTGCACAAGGCTGGAATGGGCTACAAGACCATAAGTAAGACGCTGGGTGAGAAGGAGACAACTGTTGGTGCAATAGTAAGAAAATGGAAGACATACAAAATGACTGTCAATCGACATCGATCTGGGGCTCCATGCAAAATCTCACCTCGTGGGGTATCCTTGATCCTGAGGAAGGTGAGAGCTCAGCCGAAAACTACACGGGGGGAATTTGTTAATGATCTCAAGGCAGCTGGGACCACAGTCACCAAGAAAACCATTGGTAACACATTACGCCGTAATGGATTAAAATCCTGCAGTGCCCGCAAGGTCCCCCTGCTCAAGAAGGCACATGTACAGGCCCGTCTGAAGTTTGCAAATGAACATCTGGATGATTCTGAGAGTGATTGGGAGAAGGTGCTGTGGTCAGATGAGATTAAAATTGAGCTCTTTGGCATTAACTCAACTCGCCGTGTTTGGAGGAAGAGAAATGCTGCCTTTGACTCAAAGAACACCGTCCCCACTGTCAAGCATGGAGGTGGAAACATTATGTTTTGGGGGTGTCTCTCTGCTAAGGGCACAGGACTACTTCACCGCATCAATGGGAGAATGGATGGAGCCATGTACCGTCAAATCCTGAGTGACAACCTCCTTCCCTCCACCAGGACATTAAAAATGGCTCGTGGATGGATCTTCCAGCACGACAATGACCCGAAACATACAGCCAAGGCAACAAAGGAGTGGCTCAAAAAGAAGCACATTAAGGTCATGGAGTGGCCTAGCCAGTCTCCAGACCTTAATCCCATCGAAAACTTATGGAGGGAGTTGAGGATCCGAGTTGCCAAGCGACAGCCTCGAAATCTTAATGATTTACAGATGATCTGCAAAGAGGAGTGGGCCAAAATTCCATCTAACATGTGTGCAAACCTCATCATTAACTACAAAAAACATCTGACTGCTGTGCTTGCCAACAAGGGTTTTGCCACCAAGTATTAAGTCTTGTTTGCCAAAGGGATCAAATACTTATTTCTCTGTGCACAATGCAAATAAATATATATAATTTTGACAATGTGATTTTCTGTTTTTTTTTAAAAATATAATCTATCTCTCACTGGTGAAATTAACCTAGCCTAAAAATATTAGACTGTTCATGTCTTTGACAGTGGGCAAACTTACAAAATCAGCAGGGGATCAAATACTTATTTCCTTCACTGTATATATATATATATATATATATATATATATATATATATATATATATATATATATATATATATATATCAACACAAATGATCTTCCTGTGCTCTCTAAAAGGGGTAGTCCTAGCACCCACAATTTTAACCCTTTATAGATATTATGACACTGGTGCTCGTTAGTGACTGACCATAGGTGTTTTTATGGAAGCCACTAAGAGGCTTTATTCTGATGCAGTTGACTATTTACAGCGCTGCATCACAATACATTTTAGCGGGGGGAGCAGTTAAATCTCCCTGCTCTCAGCTACCGGAGGGTGTGACCGCAGGGTGCCAATGGTTTCTATGGCAGCCGCGGGTCTAACAATGGCCCCCAGGTCTGCCTCTAGTTAATGTCAGTTTTACACTGACAGGCGTAATACAGAAGTATTGCAGTGTACTATAAAAGCAATCAGATGATCACATAGTGAAGACCCCTAAATAACACAATAACATTATTCAGCGGGTTGTTACGATTGCAACGATACCAAATTTGTATAGATTTTGTATGTTTTACTACTTTTACACAGTAAAAACGCTTTTTTTTCAAAATTATTTGTTTTTGTGTCTCCATATTTGAAGAGCCGCAACGTTTTTATTTTGTCGCCGATGCAGTTGTATGAGGGGTTTTGTTTTGCGGGAAGACTTGTAGCTTTTATTGGTACCATTTTGGAGTATATGCGACTTTTTATCACTTTTTAATCATATTTTTTTAAAGTCAGGATTCACAGATTCCGTCGTTTTTTATTTAATTCTTTACGGCGTTCACCGTGTGGGTTAAGTAATATAATAGCTTATAGTCGGGGTCGTTACAGACGCGGCGATACCAAATTTGTGTAACTTTTTTACTTTACGTTTTGTAATACTAAAGCAGTTTGTAAGGGGAAAAGAGTTTTTTCATATTTTTTTTTCACATTTTTTTTATTAACTGTATTAAACTTTTTTTTTTTTACTTTTTACTAGTCCCACTAGGGGACTTTAATATGCGATTCTCCGATCGCTATTATAATACACTGCAATACTTTTGTATTGCAGTGTATTACTGCCAGTCCGTTTAACACGGACAGGCATCTGCTAGGTCATGCCTCCGGCATGATCTAGTAGGCATTCGGTACAGGCAGACCTAGGGGCTTTTATTAGGCCCCCGGCTGCCATTGGAGACACAGACAGTCGACGATCTTATCGCCGGGTGTCGGTGGGAGAGAGAGGGAGCTCCCTCCCTCCAAAACCACTCAGATACGGTGCTCGCTATTGAGCACCGCATCTGAAGGGTTAAACGCACTGGCGTAGCTATAGGGGTCGCAGCGGTCGCAATTGCGACCGGGCCCCGAAGCCAGGGGGGCCCACGGCCCCCCGCACCACATCAATAAAAAGTTACTATAGTAACTCGGGCCGCGGGCCCCTGTTACTATAGTAACATACTTTACTTACCTTCCTGGTTCCGGATGGCAGCGGAGGTCCTGACGTCAGGCGCTGTGCGCAGCGCATGACGTCACAGCGCTATGCGCCGCGCACAGCATCGAGACGACAGAACTGCCGAAGAGGAAGGTAAGGTTAGCCCTGACTGGCGGGGACCGACTCCCGGGACCCGCCAATCAGCTGTTTTGAAGGGGCCGCAGCACTCGTACGAGAGCTGCTCCCCTTCATTCCTGTCACTTCATTCCGGTCACACTGTGAATCCGTGTCGGCGATTCACAGTGTGAGCGAGTAGTGAAATGAAGGGGAAGCAGCTCTCGTACGAGTGCTGCGACCCCTTCAAAACAGCTGATTTGCGGGTCCCGGGCGACACATCAGCTATTAATGGCCTATCCTGTGGATAGGCCATTAATGTTTAGGGACTGTACAACCCCTAAGCCTACGATGTAGCAGGCTTAGAGGGCCCATGAGACAGGATCACAGATTGTGTGATCCTGTCTGCTGGGCCCTGTATCTTTGCCAATCACATGGTAGGCTTAGATACATGGCCCATGTGTGATCCTGTCTGCTGGGCCCTGTATCTAAGCCAATCACATGGTAGGCTTAGATACATGGCCCATGTGTGATCCTGTCTGGTGGGCCCTGTATATAAGCCTACCACACTGTAGGCTTAGATACATGGCCCATGCGTGATCCTGTCTGCTGGGCCCTGTATCTAAGCCAATCACATGGTAGGCTTAGATACATGGCCCATGTGTGATCCTGTCTGATGGGCCCTGTATATAAGCCTACCACACTGTAGGTTTAGATACAGGGCCCCAGCACACAGTAATCTTATACTGTATAAGATTACTGTCTGCTGGACCCTGTTTCTAAGCCTACGTTGTGGTAGGCTTAGATACAGGGTCCCACAGACAGTATCACACATGGGCCCTGTATCTAAGCCTAACACGTGTTACTAATCATTTTTTGTGTGTTTTCGTACAGGTTCGGTCGTTGGACTACGTCGGATTCCAGGATTACTTCGATGATGGCTTTTTTTTTTATTATCAATAAAATGGTTAATGAGGGTTGTGTGGGTTTTTTTTTATTTCAATAAAATATTTTTTCTATGTCTTTGTGTTTTTTTTTAAACTATATTACTACCGCCTTAGTAATGGCCGCCGGCTGATTGACGACGTCCATTGCTAAGGCGGGGCTTAGTGTTAGCCGGTGCAGCGGCTAACACTAACCCCCTTTATTACCCCGGTACCCACCGCAACCAGGGGTGCTGGGAAGAGCCGGGTACGATCCAGTACCTGACCATCTGTAGTGATGGTCGGCCACTGGGGTGGCCGCAGGCTGGTATTATCAGGAGGGGAAAGGCCAAAAACAGTGGCCCTTCCTACCCTGGTGATGATAGGCTGCTGCTTTATTGTATCTGGCTGGTTATGAAAAATGGGGGGGACCCCACGTCATTTAAAAAAAATTAAAAAAAAATTGGAAAGAACGATGTGGGGTCCCCCCCGATTTTCATAACCAGCCAGATACAACACAGCAGCAGCAGGCAGCATTACAAGGGTGGGAAGGGCCACTGTTTTTGGCCTTCCCCAGCCTAATACTACCAGTCTACGGCCACCCTGGTGCCTGCCCGTCACTACAGATGGTCGGGTACTGGTTTGTACCCGGCTCTTCCCAGTACTCCTGGTGGCGGTGGGTACCGGGGTAATAATGGGGGTTAGTGTAGCCTCTGCACCTGCCAACATTAAGCCTCGCCTTAGTAATGGGGGTTGTCAATCAGCCAGCGGCCATTACTAAGCACATAGAAAAAATATTTTATTGAAATAAAAAAACACAACCCTCATTAACCATTTTATTGAGAATAAAAAAAAACGCCGTCATTGAAGTCCTCGAATCCGACGTAGTCCAACAACCGAACCTGTAAAAAAACACAAACACAAAAAAATAATCAGTAACACATAAAGAAGCAAAATTATTATTCTTACCTATCCTGGGTCCAGCGCTGGAGACGCAATGTCTAATCCAATCATGTGTGATACTGTCTGCTGAGCTGTGTATCTAATCCAATCATAGGTGATACTGTCTGCTGAGCTGTGTATCTAATGCAATCATGTGTGATACTGTCTGCTGGGCCCTGTATCTAATCCCGTCATGTGTGATACTGTCTGCTGGGCCCTGTATCTAATCGTATCTTGTGTGATACTGTCTGCTGAGCTGTGTATCTAATCCTATCATGTGTGGTACTGTCTGCTGACCCACTGTATCTAATCCCATCATGTGTGGTACTGTCTGCTGAGCCACTGTATCTAATCCTATCATGTGTGGTACTGTCTGCTGAGCCACTGTATCTAATCCTATCATGTGTGGTACTGTCTGCTGAGCCACTGTATCTAATCCTATCATGTGTGATACTGTCTGCTGGGCCACTGTATCTAATCCTATCATGTGTGATACTGTCTGCTGAGCCACTGTATCTAATCCTATCATGTGTGATACTGTCTGCTGAGCCACTGTATCTAATCCTATCATGTGTGATACTGTCTGCTGGGCCACTGTATCTAATCCTATCATGTGTGATACTGCCTTCTGAGCCACTGTATCTAATCCTATCATGTGTGATACTGTCTGCTGAGCCACTGTATCTAATCCTATCCATAGTTGATAGGGTCGTAGTGCTATAGATATGCTATGCTGTCTCCTATACACACATTTTTTTTTGGGCGGACACATATGTATTGGGGCTATTTCCCCTGACATTTTAAGCCCTCAGGGTATGTTCACACGGCAGCGTCCGTTACGGCTGAATTTACGGTGCTGTTTTCAGGAGAAAACAGCACCGTAATTTCAGCCGTAATGGCATGTGCAGGCGTCTTTCGCTGCGTCCATTACGGACGTAATTGGAGCTGTTTTTCTATGGAGTCCATGGAAAACGGCTCAATTTACGTCTGAAGAAGTGACAGGCACTTCTTTGACGCGGGCGTCTTTTTTACGCGCCGCCTTTTGACAGCGGCGCGTAAAGAAAATGACCGTCGGCACAGAACATCGTAAGACCGATTCAAATGAATGGGCAGATGTTTGCCAACGCTTTTGAGCCGCATTTTCGGACGTAATTCAATGCTAAAACGCCCGAATTACGTCTGTAAATAGGGTGTGTGAACCCAGCCATAGTGACGCCCCCGGCTGCTAGTGCTGCATTGTTGGGTCACTTAGGAGACCCAGCGATGCAGCTGAAAGCTGCGGACCGTCGGCCATGAGAAGTTTGCGGGGGGGGCCCAGTAAGAATTCTTGCATCGGGCCCCATGAGCCTTTAGCTACGCCCCTGGTTAAACGGGTGAGATCGATACTAATGTCGATCTCACCCGGTCGAGCAGGGATGTTCCCAGCCCTCAGCTACGTCTGGCAGCTGAGAGCAGGGAGATTTGACAGCTCCCTGCTCTGTTTACTTTATTCTGATGCAGTGCCGTAAAAAGGCATATGCATCAGAATAAAGCCCGTTAGTGGCCGCCGTGAAAAGGCGTATTGGCGGTCACTAACGGGTTAATAAAGTTTGTAATAAATAAATGAAATTCCCAAGTAAATTAACATGAAAAACCCACTTTTTCCCCTTACAATTTGTTTTATTATGAAAAACCTGTAAAAAAGTTACACATTTGGTATTGCTGCGTCCGTAACAACCTCAACTATAAAGCTATTGCGCCCTTTAACCCGCTCGGCAAAAGGCGTAAAAATGTTTTTTTAAAAAGTGCAAGAGTTGCTGTTTTCTGGGCATTCTGCCTTCAATAAAAGGTGATAAAAAGTGATCAAAAAGTTGCATGTGCACCAAAATGGTACCATTAAAAACTGCAAGTCTTCCTGCAAAAACAAAGCCCTGATACAGCTGCATCGGCGGAAAAATTAAAAAATTATGGCTCTTCAAATTTGGAGACACAAAAACAAATAATTTTGAGGAAAAAAAGGTTTTTTACTTTATAAGACCTGATTCACACGAACGTGTTAAATGTCCGTGGGACGGCCGTTGAAATAGCAGCCGTCCCACGGACCTATGTTTTTCAATGTGGCCGATCACACAGCCGTTGTTTGAA
The DNA here is from genome assembly GCF_050947455.1 of Rhinoderma darwinii. Classification (NCBI taxonomy): domain Eukaryota; kingdom Metazoa; phylum Chordata; class Amphibia; order Anura; family Rhinodermatidae; genus Rhinoderma; species Rhinoderma darwinii. The sequence goes on along the minus strand of NW_027464286.1, from coordinate 286,186 downwards.
CGGACCGTGTGAAGGGTCCGTGGGAAAATAGGGCATGTCCTATCTTTTCACGCATCACGCATCCCTCCATAGACTCTCAACTATGGTGGATGCGTCACATCGCGTCCCGCAGCGCTGAGCAACAGATGCACCTCGGAATGTAAATTTAGGATGCAAAAAAGTGGCAAAATTGCTGGGGTTATTGCTTTTCCCCAAAAAAAAGTAGAAGAAAAATTAAAACATTATAGTTCTCACAACTTGGCGACACAAAAAAATACATTCTTTTTACAAAAGTAATTTTATTGTGCAAAAAGTTGTATAATATAAAAAAGTGCTATAAATAGGTATCGCCAGAATCGTACTGACCCTCAGAATAAAGTTAACATGTAATTTATAACGCATGGTGAACGCTGTATAAAGAAAACGAAATAAAACATGCCAGAATTGTAGTTTTTTGGTCATCTTGCTTCCCAAAAAATAGGATAAAAAGTGATCAAAAAGTCGCATGTACCCCAAAATGGTACCAATAAAAACGATAGCTCGTCCCGCAAATAGCGATAGCTATACCACTACGTCTATAAAAAATAAAATTAGTGAAGGCTTCCATAAGTCAGGAAATAAAATATATGCAGATGTGCAGGCCCGAGGGGAACATTTCTTCTGTTTCAAGAGGTGAATTATAAAGGTCCTAAAATTAGGGAACCAGGAATGGGAGGGCCCAAACATATCTGCTGGAAGCGAAAGTGTCCGCATTTCACCAAGACAACACTTCCCAACAAAATTCCCCAAACTGCAAAGGTGCGGAGTGTGGACCAAAAGGGGGATAAGGCAGGACATTTATCAGTTACACACCGGCCTGTGTAGAAAGGATTGTGTCACAGCGTAACACACATCTATGGATTATTTTACTGTTTTTTTACCCAATCATTATACCACCTGACTATGCCCCTGATGTACTCTGCACAGCTTACATGTGCCCCCACATTATGTATATACATGTAGGGGAAAAAAAGGGATATAATCTATTTCAACAATAGGTAGTTTAGCTGGGGGATGACTGGGGGAGGCAGCAATGCCTGGGTTAGGAGCTTTCTAGGATGTTTCTTGGGGAGCTATTAAAGGATGGGGGTGGGTAGGCAGGATAAGCGGAAAGGCTAGTTTGTGTTTTTGGTTTTTGTTTTATTTATTTATTTATTTTTATTTTTTTCTCTTTCTTTTTTATACATTTTTTTGAAAATATTATCCTGGAATGTTAGAGGTCTAGGACATAGGCCAACAACAGAGACCTTTTCCATGACATTAATACACATATACACGTTATCATTATTGAAGCCTCAAAAATTATTTTCTAAGGCTCCATTATGCATATTTATCACAGTATCCACATTATGAGATGGATTTTTTCGTTTTAATCTACAAAAAAATGCAGCCTCTGTTTCCATAACTTGCAGAGATCCCAATTACTAATATCTATAAGCATACTGCTGTCCTGTTTTATATTTACGATAATCGCTGAAGTGCGCAGGCGCTGACATGCGCATTGGTATATATAATTATAGGGGAGAAAACCTCACCAAACATGGCCGCCGACGACCTCATATCACCAGTGCGCATGCATGGACATGCGCAATGGGTTTCTGCCGGAAAGAGCGTTTATTTTAATGAAGATGTATTCCTCATTTGTGAAACGACAGACCTGCGCAGTTTGAAACTCAGGACGCCGGAAATAATACCACATAACAGCACACTGGAACATGGATCCACTGTATTACATGGCAATGTGGTTTTTAACAAATGTCACACATATGCACCTGTTTAATATTGTTTGTAACAATTAGCACTTTTGCACTTTATTCATACATCTGAGGAATTATTGCACTTGATCTGCTTAGAGAATGATCATTGTTGACACAATATGTATTTTTATATTCATTGATATGTACGGCATTTTTGCTGTTCTTTATTGTTTTGTATCAATCACCTGTTAATTGGGACTATTTGTTTAGCCTCCATATATACCACTGTTTTGTACACTGTTAACATGCTTGAGAAAGGCTCCTTGTATTGAGCCGAAACGTTGCACGAGGGCTATTAAAAGCGACTTTTTTCCCCTTGATGTGGAGTGCTGCCTATCTTTGGACACATATTGGTTTACAATCTAGTTAAAAAGGTCGTGGCAGGATGCCGATTGAAGAGGACGTGTGAGGCCGGAGCTCCGCGCTACTTTCTCCATTAGCGGCTCAAACAGCAGCAAAAATTAACCTGGACACACGCTCCTTGTGCCTGTTTACCTCCCTTCAACCTGGGGCGTTCTGCAATAATGACGAGGAGTAAGAGGAAAGGTCAGGGTCCGCCGAAACTAACGGCTTTTTCCCCGCCAGTCTCCCAAGATGGCGCCGGAATACGCCGGAGACCTGCACAGCTACTAGCAGCTACGGAGGTGAGCACATTCCCTACTAGCAGCCTTACTATATCTCCGGCTCTGATAAACCTGCAGACGAGCAGACCACCCAGCCTCTCTCCGGAGAAACTACCCTTTCCTCCGTCCCTCTCCCCTGAGGGGAATTTTGTAGCTGCAGCGCTGCCTCCATCTGATCTCCCGGTCTGCACAATGACATTCAGTCAGCAATCTCCATTATGCATGCTAATATTACAGGAGGTGGGGGAGAGAACAGCTCATTTAGAAGAAAGTATGGAGGAATTTGTTAATGCTCACACTTATCTGGTTGGCACCCACAATGATATGGAGGATGATATTCCCATTATAAAGCTCAAGTTAGCTGACCTGGAAGATCGCTCCAGGAGAAACAATATCAGGTTCAGGAACATTCCTGAATCTGTCTCAGACACAAAACTACAGGATTCCTGACCGATTTATTTGTAGCTCTCATTCCTACAGCTAAAGAAAGAGATCTCCTTATTGACGGAGCCCACAGGGTTCCTAAACCAAAGAACCTTTCCTCCAGTGTGTCAAGGGACGTTCGTGCTCGTCTCCACTTCTACCACTTTAAGGAGACGATAATGAAGGCGGCAATCCATAAAAATTATCTTCCAGAACGCTTCCAACAAATCTCCTTATTTGCAGACCTCTCCCCTGCCACCCTCTCCAGGAGAAGACAATTTGCAGCATTCACTAAAATTTTGAGAGAACACAGAATTTCTTACAAATGGAGATACCCCGTGAAACTGATCATCATGCACAATGGCACTACTCATGTTGTCCTCGATCCAAAAGGTGCAGCCATTCTGACAAATTGGTCTCTCTACTAGCCACAAGATGGCGACAGATCCCCTCCCAAGAAAAAACTCCTCCAACCCTTGCTCAGGAATGGATAAAATCAAAGGATGGCAAACACTCTCATGAGGCTACCTGAATTCAGGACTTACGGCCTCTCAGGTGCCACCTATTCCTATGGATAAGTTTCTCTCCGTTCCTTTAACCCCTTCCCACTGCATAACTTTTTCAGATTTTCTATTTCATTTTTTCCTCCCCACCTTCCAAAAGCCATAACTTTTGTATTTTTCCGTCGATATAGTCCTATGAGGGCTTGATTTTTGCGGGACGAGTTGTTGTTTTTCTTAGCACCATTTATTGTGCCATATAATGTGCTAGGAAAAGGGAAAAAAAATATTTGTGGGGTAGAAAATGAAAAAAACAGAGATTCCTCCATAGTTGCAGGTCGTTGTTACGGAATTCACTGTGCAATTAATAGAACATGTTAACTTTATTCTGCGGGTTAATACGATTACGGCGATACCAAATATATATAGTTTTTTTCTATATTTTACTACTTTTACAAGTAAAAACCTAAGTCTAAAAATACAATTTATTTTGTCTCGCCAAATTTCAAGAGCCATAACTTTTTTTATTTTTCCGTCGATTAAGTGATATGAGGGCTTATTTTTTGCGGGATAAGCTGTCGTTTTTAATGATACCATTTTGGGGCACATGCAACGTTTTGATGACTTTTTATTTCATTTTTTATGGGAGATGAGGTGACCAAAAAATAGAGATTCTGGCGTTTACAATTTTTTGTTTTACGGCGTTCACCGTGCGGGTTAAATAATGATATATTATAATAGTTCCGACTTTTACGCGGCAATACTAATTATGTTTATTTATTTTTTTACTCTGCTCTAGGGGGAAAATGGGAAAAGGGGTTTTTTTTTTTTACTTTTAATTGGAATTTTATTTTTTTTTGACATAACAAAAACCCTATTTTACTAATTTTTACTTTTTTTATTAGTCCCCCTATGGGACTTCAATCAGCGATCGTTAGATCACTTGCACGATATACTGCAATACTAATGTATTGCAGTATATCGTGATTCTGACAGGCGTCTATTAAGCTCTGCCAGAGGCAGGGTTTAATAGGAGTCCAAAGATGGCGGACCTGGGGGCCTTCATTAGGCCCCCAGGCAGCCATAGCAACTATCGCCACCCCACAATTGCGTTGCGGAGGGGCGTGATGAGCTGTTAAAGGGGATCGCCCCCCTCTTTCTAACTATTTAAATGCTGCGGTCGCCATTTAACTATGTATGTTACACTATAAAAGTGTAAAAAGTGAAGTTCGTGGTCCACGTACAAGCAACACGTTCGTGGTCCACGTATTAACCACCCCTGGGGTGGTTAATTTGCTTGTACGTGGACCACGAACTTCACTTTTTCAACCATGGGTGAGTGGACTCTTCCCTGGCTGTATCTGGTGATCCCAGATGAATAGCCTTGCACGCTCTGCACATCCTGCTTATGTATCGCAGTTATACTTGATGGTACTCCTTTCTGCTCTTGGGGACTTGTGTACAGTACATTTAGACAATACTGAGAATTTATGTCTCTTCCTCCTGAGCATTTTTCTGATCTGTTCGATGCTGCTTTAATTGTAGGATGTATATTTGAGTAAGGTTTTTTTTTACTTGGATCCTCCCCTTCCCCTTGGAGTGATGCAGTTATAGCAGTGTGAGATTTAAATGTAGTAGCTGGCAGCTGCTGTTGCAATTACCCACTAGTTACTATCATATTGCATACCTGTATCCTCCTGTGCTATCTATTGTTATGCTTATGTCCCCATGGTTATATAATATTACTTGGTATTATATATTACTTGTTAGTGACCCACATGCAACTTCTTCTTTTTTAGAAACCTCGCCATGTTTTTTATCAAGTGTTTGATATATAAATTATATGCAATAAAATTTATTTTTTGTACTTTACATATGGCGTTAATGACTCTTTTTTCTCAAGTTTTGCTATGTATGTATGTATGATAGTTTGCATGTATATATGTATGTATGTTTGCATGTATGTATATTTGCATGTATATATGTGCATGTTTGTATATATGTATGTATGTATGTTTGCATGTATGTTTGTTTGTATATATGTCTGTATGGCCATGTATGATACTGTCTGTTGGCGCCCTGTATCTAAGTCAACTTCGCGGCAGGCTTCTATACATGGTATAACAGTCAGTATCACACATTAAACTGAATCTAAGCCTACGACATGTTTTATGTCATTTTTTTTTTTCCAGGTTTTGTGTTTGGACTACGTCGGTTTCGAGGACTACTTAGATGACGTTTTTTTTTCTACAATAAAATGGTTAATGAGGGTTGTGTTGGGGGTGCTTTATTTCAATAAAATATTTTATCTATATCTTTGTCTTTTCTTTTCAAATTTTATTACTTTATCACTTTAGTAATGGCCGCTGTCTGTCTGCCGGTGCAGAGGCTAACACTAACCACCATTATTACCCCGGTACCCACCACCACCAGGGGTGCCAGGAAGAGCCAGGTACGATCCAGTACCCGACCATCTGTTGTGATGGTCGGGCACTGGGGCGGCCGCAGGCTGGTATTATGAGGCTGGGAAGGGCCAAAAACTGTGGACCTTCCCACCCTTGTAATGCTAGGCTGCTGCTGCTGCTGTGTTGTATCTTGCTGGTTATAAAAGTGGGGGGCACCCCACATCATTTTTTTTAATTATTTATTTATTAATTTTTTATTTTTAAAAAAAAAGACATGGGGTTCCACCCAATTTATCATAACCAGCCACATACAACACAGTGTTATTAGCCTTGGAATGGACAAAACCAGTGGCCCTTCCCACCCATGTAATGCCAGACTGCTGTGGCCTTGTATATGGCTGGTTATTAAAAATGTGGGGGACCCGTCTATTGTTAAATTTGTTAAATTAAAAAAAAAAACGACGTGGGGGTCCCCCCATTTTTATAACCAGCCCGATATAACCCAGCAGCAGCAGCCTAGCATTACAAGGGTGGGAAGGTCCACTGTTTTTGGCCCTTCCCAGCCTCATAATACCAGCCTATGGCCGCCCCAGTACCCGACCATCACAACAGATGGTCGGGTACTGGATCGTACCAAGCTCTTCCCGGCACCCCTGGTGGTGGTGGGTACCGGGGTAATAATGGGTGGTTAGTGCTAGCCTCTGCACCGGCTAACACTAAGTACCGCCTTAATAATGGACGCTGTCAATTAGCCAACTGCCATTATCTAGGCACTAATAAAGTTTTAAAAAAAACACAAAGACAATTTTTTTTTATTGAAATAAGAAATCCCCAACAAAACCCTCGTTAACCATTTTATTCAAATTTTAAAAAACGTAGATCTACGCAGTAGTCCAACGAATCGAAGACGTAGTCCAATCGGTACATCAAAATCTGCAACAACATAAAAAAACAGTTATCAATGTGAACAATACCAATACGTCTACTCACCTACACACATATATACACGCACACACAAACAAACAAACAACCATACACAAACATACACATATATACACAAACACAACAAGATATACACACACACACACACACACATAAACAGACAAACACACACACACACACACACACACATATACACGAACTCACACATATACAAACAAAAACACACATATCCAAACACACACATATACACGAACACACACATATACACAAACACACACACACACACATATACACAAACACATATACACAGTTATACACAAACACAACAAGATATACACAAACACACACACACATAAGGAGACAAACACACACACATATATACACACACATATACACGAACTAACACATATACACAAACACATATACAAACAAAAACACACATACCCAAACACACACATACACACACATATACAGAAACACACACATATACACACACACACACATATACACAAACACATGTACACAAACAGACCCATATATACACAAACACACACATATACACACAAACACACACACACACAAACATATACACAAACACATATACACAAACTTACCCATATATACACAAACACACACACATAAACACACAAACACACACCCATATACACATATATACACAAACACACATATACAAAAACACACACACACAAACATCTACACACAAACATATGCACAAACAAACCCATATATACACACACACACACACACACACACACATAAACACACAAACACACACATATACACAAACACACACATATACAAAAACACACACCCACAAACATCTACACACAAACATATACACAAATACACCCATATATACACACACATATACACAAACATATACACAAACACATATACACAAACACACCCATATATACACAAACACACATAAACACACACACACATATACACAAACACATATAAAAACAAAAACAGACAAAGACACATACCCAAACACACATATATACACAAACACACAAACACATACACAAACATATATATATATATATACATACTGTGCGACTGGTGTCTCGCCTGGTTTTTCGCCTGGTGTCTCGCCGTGCATCTACGGCGCATGCGCCGAGATGCGCGTTCACAAGATAAATGACATCCTTTCCTCAGGAAGGAGAGGATGTCATTACGCATGGGCGGCCACCGCTAAAGGTAAATAGCGGTGGCCGGGAACCTAGACAATGCGCAAGATACAAAGAGGGACCGACCTGGACTTCAATCAAGAATCGCAGGAAAACGACATCGCTGGGCGACGGACATGTAATTAGAAAACTTCTTATTTTTACATGGAGATTAGGAAGAAAAAGCTGCTCCTCTGAACGGGCGCTCAGGTGTGGATTGTACTGGTATCTTCACAAAATCGTCAGGGCCTGACGATTTTGTGAAGATACCAGTACAATCCACACCTGAGTGCCCGTTCAGAGGAGCAGCTTTTTCTTCCTAATCTGCATTACTTCAAAACCGCAAGGAGAGGAGTTCCTGATACGAATTCACCCTATGCGGTTATGGCTCCAGAGTAGAGATGAGCGAACTTTTCAAAAGTTCGGTTCGGCTAGTTCGCCGAATTTCACAAAAAAGTTCGATTCGGACCGAAGTAGTTCGGACCGAACCTGTCACTTCCGTGCGCCGAGCATGCTACTGTCCAGGGTGCTGATAGAGTTAATGTGCTGCACTAACTCTTTCAGCAACCTTGACAGTACATGCTCGGCGCGCGGAAAATACAATTTAAATGTAATAAAAAAAAAATATATATACGTTCGTACTTACATTCCTCCTGTTCGGCCTCCAGCGATGACGTTTCATCCCTTTCGCCGCTGCAGCCAATCACAGGCTGTAGTGGCGGTCACGCACGTCAGGATGACGCTTCATCCCACGTGACCGCCTCTGCAGCCAATCACAGGCTGCAGCGGCGACATGAATGAAACGTCATTGCTGGAGGCCGGAAGGGAGGAAAGTGTCGCTGCAGAATTGACATTGTCCATTAACGTTGGACATTATCTGCATTTGTCTATGAGCTCCAAATTAATGAATGCTCTCTCAATGGTGGATCTGAGAGAGGCCGGCCGGCTGGAGAGAGACCATGACACGCAGCGTCAGTGTTCAAACAGTCTCTGCCATGGGGGGGCAGATGCATCTTTATTTATAATGAAGAGAGAGAGAAGGTGTTACCCTCATGCTTACACATATACATACCACATATGGTAAAACATAGAGTTCCAAGCTTATCTTAACATATATATATTTAGTTTAAATGGATTGCAAGTGTTTTTGGGTTTTGTCATGTCAGCCCTTGTATCAGCTGATTACAAGGTCATTAGGTCATGTGGCCGAAGTCTTAGAATAGAATACTCATCCCCCCTGTAGGCTGTTGTTAGCAGATCTTTGAGCTTTAGTGACAACTCAACTGTCCATTTAAAGCAATATATGTTCACACATATAAAGATAATTAAAATATCTTTGACAAAAGTAAGTATGAACGTATTATTATTTTTTTTGGGCATGTATGTATGTTGTCATGTATGTATGTATGTATATATGTGCATGTATGTATGTTGTCATGTATGTATGTATGTATATATGTGCATGTATGTTTGCATGTATGTTGGCATGCATGTATATATGTGCATGTGTGTATGTATATTTGCATGTATATATTTGCATGTATGTATGTATGTTTGCATGAATGTATGTATGTATGTTTGCATGTATGTATGTTTGCATGTATGTATGTTTGCATGAATGTATGTTTGCATGTATGTATGTTGTCATGTATGTATGTATGTATGTTGTCATGTATGTATGTTTGCATATATGTTGGCATGTATGTATGTATATATGTGCATGTTTGTATGTATATTTGCATGTATATATTTGCATGTATGTATGTATGTATGTATGTTTGCATGTGTGTATGCATGTATGTATGTATGTATGTATGTATTTATGTATGTTGGCATGTATGTATATATGTGCATGTATATTTGCATGTATATATTTGCATGAATGTATGTTTGTATGTATGTATGTATGCATTGTATGTATGTATGTATGTATGTATGTATGTATGTTGTCATGTATGTATGTATGTTGTCATGTGCATGTATGTTTGCATGTATGTATATATGTGCATGTTTGTATGTATATTTGCATGTATATATTTGCATGTATGTATGTTTGCATTTATGTATGTTTGCATGAATGTATATTTGCATGTATGTATGTTGTCATGTATGTATGTATGTATGTATATATGTGCATGTATGTTTGCATGTATGTATATATGTGCATGTTTGTATGTATATTTGCATGTATATATTTGCATGTATGTATGTATGTTTGCATGTATGTATGTATGTATGTATGTTGTCGTGTATGTATGTATGTTTTTATTTTTGCATGTATGTTTGCATGTATGTTTATATATATGTGCCTGTATGTAATTATGTTTGCATGTATATTTGTGCATGCTTGTATATATGTATGTATGTATGTATGTATATTTGCATGTTTGTATGTATGTTTTCATGTGTGTGTGTGTATGCATGTATGTATGATAGTTTGCATGTATGTATGTATGTATATATGTGTGTATGTTTGCATGTATATATGTATGTATGTTTGTATATATGTATGTATGTTTGCATGTATGTATGTTTGCATGTATGTTTGTTTGTATATATGTCTGTATGGCCATGTATGATACTGTCTGTTGGCGCCTTGTATCTAAGTCAACTTTGCGGCAGGCTTCTATACATGGTATAACAGTCAGTATCACACATTAAACTGAATCTAAGCATACGACATGTTTTATTTCTTTTTTTTTTTTTTACAGGTTTGGTGTTTGGACTACGTCGGTTTCGAGGACTACTTCGATGACAGTTTTTTTTTCTACAATAAAATGGTTAATGAGGGTTGTGTTGGGGGTGCTTTATTTCAATAAAATATTTTATCTATATCTTTGTCTTTTCTTTTCAAATTTTATTACTACCACTTTAGTAATGGCCGCTGTCTGAGTGACAACATCCATTACTAAGGTGAGGCTTAGTGTTAGCCGGTGCAGAGGCTAACACTAACCACCATTATTACCCCGGTACCCACCACCACCAGGGGTGCCGGGAAGAGCCAGGTACGATCCAGTACCCGACCATCTGTTGTGATGGTAGGGTTCTGGAGTGGCCGCAGGCTGGTATTATGAGGCTGGGAAGGGCCAAAAACAGTGGACCTTCCAACCCTTGTAATGCTAGGCTGCTGCTGTGTTGTATCTGGCTGGTTATAAAAGTGGGGGGGACCCCACGTAATTTTTTTTAATTATTTATTTATTTTTCATTTTTTTTTAAAAAGACATGGGGTTCCACCCAATTTATCATAACCAGCCACATACAACACAGTGTTATTAGCCTGGGAATGGACAAAACCAGTGGCCCTTCCCACCCATGTAATGCCAGACTGCTGCGGCCTTGTATGTGGCTGGTTATTAAAAATGTGGGGGACCCAACGTCTATTCTTAAATTTGTTAAATTCAAAAAAAAAAACGACGTGGGGGTCCCCCCATTTTTATAACCAGCCCGATACAACACAGCAGCAGCAGCCTAGCATTACAAGGGTGGGAAGGTCCACTGTTTTTGGCCCTTCCCAGCCTCATAATACCAGCCTACGGCCGCCCCAGTACCCGACCATCACAACAGATGGTCGGGTACTGGATCGTACCAAGCTCTTCCCGGCACCCCTGGTGGTGGTGGGTACCGGGGTAATAATGGATGGTTAGTGCTAGCCTCTGCAACGGCTAACACTAAGTACCGCCTTAATAATGGACGCTGTCAATCAGCCAACTGCCATTATCTAGGCACTAATAAAGTTTAAAAAAAAACACAAAGACAATTCTTTTGTATTGAAATATGAAATCCCCAACAAAACCCTCGTTAACCACTTTATTAAAATTTGAAAAAACGTAGATCTACGCAGTGGGTCCAACGAATCGAAGATGTAGTCCAATTGGTACATCAAAATCTGCAACAACATAAAAAAACAGTTATCAATGTGAACAATAACAATACTTCTACTCCCCTACACACACATATATACACGCACACACACACAAACAACCATGCACAAACACACACATATACACAAACACACATACACACATATAAACAAACACCCATATATACACAAACACACACATAAACACACACCCATATACACAAACACACACATATACAAAAACACACACACACAAACATCTACACACAAACATATACACAAATACACCCATATATACACACACATATACACAAACACATATACACAAACGCACCCATATATACACAAACACACACACATAAACACACACCCATATACACACATATACACAAACACACACAAAAACACACACACACAAACATCTACACACAAACATATACACATACACCCATATATACACACACATATACACAAACATATACACAAACACATATACACAAACACACCCATATATACACAAACACACATAAACACACATATACACAAACACACATATAAAAACAAAAACAGACAGACACATACCCAAACACACACACTGTTTCTTTTAAATGCTGCTGGGGAACTATATAAGGCTGCGCTACAGTGCAGCATTTAAAAGAAACAGGATCCTGACCTGTCCATAGAGTTTAAGGCAGCACAGAGTATTTCAGGAGATGAGCGTGCAGATTCAGTGCTGCTGTGAACTCTGCTCTTAACATTACGTAGCTCTCAGTCTGTTACCTCTCCTCCACTCCTGTCCTCAAGAACACCTTCACATGATTGGCAAGTCACCACGTAATGGTAAGAGCAGAGTTCACAGCAGCACAGAGTATTTCAGGAGATGAGCGTGCGGATCTTGTGCGGGGTGGTGACTTGCCAATCTTGTGAAGGTGTTATTGAGGACAGGAGTGGAGGAGAGGTAACAGACTGAGCTACGTAATGGTAAGAGCAGAGTTCACAGCAGCACAGAATCTGCACGCTCCTCTCCTGAAATATTCTGTGCTGCTGTGAACTCTGCTCTTACCATTACGTAGCTCTCAGTCTGTTACCTCTCCTCCACTCTAGTCCTCAAGAACACCTTCACATGATTGGCAAGTCACCACCGCGCACAAGATCAGCACGCTCATCTCCTGAAATACTCTGTGCTGCTGTGAACTCTGCTCTTACCGTTACGTGGTGACTTGCCAATCATGAAGGTGTTATTGAGGACAGTAGTGGAGGAGAGGTAACAGACTGAGAGCTACGTAATGGTAAGAGCAGAGTTCACAGCAGCACTGAATCTGCACGCTCATCTCCTGAAATACTCTGTGCTGCCTTAAACTCTGTGGACAGGTCAGGATCGTGTTTCTTTTAAATGCTGCACTGTAGCGCAGCCTTATATAGTGGATCGAGCGGGTTCCCTAGCAGCATTTAAAAGAAACAGGATGCTGACCTGTCCACAGAGTTTAAGGCAGCACAGAGTATTTCAGGAGATGAGCACGGCCGGCCACAGGCAGCCGGTCGTTTTTCCAAGCCGTGCTCCCATTATGCACACGACCGTAAAAACACCCGTTATTGCGGGTCGTAATTACGACCCGCAATAATGGGCTCATAGACTTCTGTTACCCACGGGTACCTTCCCGTTTTCTCACGGGAAGGTGCCCGTGCCGTTAAAAAAATAGAACATGTTCTATTTTTCTATTTTACGGGCCGTGCTGCTATAATTAGGGTATGTTCACACGACAGCGTCCGTAACGGCTGAAATTACGGGGATGTTTCCGCCTGAAAACATCCCCGTAATTTCAGCCGTAACGGCATGTGCAGGCGCTTGAACAGCGCGTCCATTGCGGACGTAATTGGCGCTGCTATTCATTGGAGTCAATGAATAACGGCTCCAATTACGGCCAAAGGAGTGACCAGTCTCTTCTTTGACGCGGGTGTCTATTTACGCGCCGTCATTTGACAGCTGCGCGTAAATATACGCCTCGTGTGAACAGACAAACGTCTGCCCATTGCTTTCAATTTGCAGATGTTTGTCAGCGCTATCGAGGCGCTATTTTCGGGCGTAATTCGGGGCAAAAACGCCCGAATTACGTCCGTAATTAGTGCGTGTGAACACAGGGTATGTTCACACGCACTAATTACGGACGTAATTCGGGCATTTTTGCCCCGAATAACGTCCGAAAATAGCGCCTCGATAGCGCTGACAAACATCTGCCCATTGAAAGCAATGGGCAGACGTTTGTCTGTTCACACGAGGCGTATATTTACGCGCCGCTGTCAAATGACGGCGCGTAAATAGACGCCCGCATCAAAGAAGTGACCTGTCACTTCTTTGACCGTAATTGGAGCCGTTATTCATTGACTCCAATGAATAGCAGCACCAATTACATCCGTAATGGACGCGGCGTTCAAGCGCCTGCACATGCCGTAACGGCTGAAATTACGGGGATGTTTTCAGGCGGAAACATAACCGTAATTTCAGCCGTAACGGACGCTGTCGTGTGAACATACCCTTATAATGACAGCACGGCTCGCAAAAGCGGCCGGCTGCCCGTGGCCGGCCGTGCTCGTAATTACGAGTCGTAATTACGAGCACGGCCCGTAAAATAAAAAAATAGAACATGTTCTATCTTTTTAACGGCACGGGCACCTTCCCGTGAGAAAACGGGAAGGTACCCGTGGCTAACAGAAGTCTATGGGCCCGCTATTTCGGGTCGTATTTACGACCGTAATAACGGGTGTTTTTACGGTCGTGTGCATGAGGCCCCGTAATGACGGGTGGCTACATGTGTGCACCCGTCATTACGGCAGCGTTGCTAGGCGACGTCAGTAAATAGTCACTCTCCAGGGTGCTGAAAGAGTTAACTGATCGGCAGTAACTGTTTCAGCACCCTAGACAGTGACTACCGATCACAATATAGAGTACCTGTAAAAAAAAAAAGACGTTCATACTTACCGGGAACTCCCTGCTTCCTCCAGTCCGGTCTCCTGGCCGTTGCCTTGGTGACGCGTCCCTCGCGACATCCGGCCCGACATTCCTTGATGACGATGCAGCCCATGTGACCGCTGCAGCCAATCACGGGCTGCAGAGACCTCTGCAGCCAATCACAGGCTGCAGAGGCCTCTGCAGCCAATCACGGGCTGCCGCGTCAGAAAAGAAGGTCGGACTGGAGGAAGAAGAGGGACTCGTCCGCAAGACAACGACCAGGTACGTATGAAATGCTTTTTATTTTATTTTTAATCAGCAGCCTCTTTTCTCTATCAGTGATTGATAGAGATAAGTGGCTGCCGATTTGTATAATATTTTTGACCGGGTTCGGTCAAAATGGGTTCGGCCGAACCCGGTGAAGTTCGGATTCGCTGCGAACCGAACTTTTCCGGAAGTTCGGACCGAAACCGGGTTCGGTTGTCCCGGTTCGCTCATCTCTACTCCAGAGGCAAGCACAGTGTGATCGAGCGTGTACAAGCTACAAAGTCAAGTTGTGCTGGCGACATTGCACAACTCACCAAGGTGAGCTCCATTCATTAAGTTACTCACTATCCTACAAATACCAGAACGATATCACCTTAGAGGAGCGCCGTTTTCTCTCTTTTTTATCCCCCTTTTTATCTTAAGAATTATTTTTACATGGGGGAGCTTCATAGCTACATTTATCAACTTGGGAATAACCCTTTAAACTCTGTGGACAGGTCAGGATCCTGTTTCTTTTAAATGCTGCTGGGGAACCCGCTCGATCCACTATATAAGGCTGCGCTACAGTGCAGCATTTAAAAGAAACAGGATCCTGACCAGTCTATAGAGTTTAAGGCAGCACAGAGTATTTCAGGAGATGAGCGTGCAGATTCAGTGCTGCTGTGAACTCTGCTCTTACCATTACGTAGCTCAGTTGTACCTCTCCTCCACTCCTGTCCTCAATAACACCTTCACATGATTGGCAAGTCACCACGTAATGGTAAGAGCAGAGTTCACAGCAGCACAGAGTATTTCAGGAGAGGAGCGTGCAGATTCTGTACCCGTTGACACAGTACCCGTCAGTGCCACTAACCTGACGGATACAGGTTTTAGCACTAGATACAGCTGCTCTGTATTCAGGATATAAAGCAGCTGTATCTCAAAAAGTAAAAATAATTTTTAATAAAAAGTATTTAGAAAGTTGCACCAAACACACTCATACACTGTTTTATTAAAGAAAAGAAAATAATAAAAAAATTGTATCACCTCTCCTTAAACCCTTAATGACTAAGCTTGTTTGGACCTTAAAGACTTCAGGACCCAGCCTGTTTTGGCCTTCAGGACACAGACGATTTTTTCAAATCTGACATGTGTTACTTCATGTGGTAATAACGTTTTAATGCTTTTAGCTATCCAAGCGATTCTGAGATTGTTTTCTCGTGAAATGTTGTACTTTATGTTAGTGAAAAAATTTGGTCGATAAGTTCAGTATTTATTTCTGAAAAACACCAAAATGTAGACAAATTAGCCAAAAATGTAAATTTTTCTAAATTTAAACGTATTTGCCGGTAGTAATACCACACAAAATAGTTACTAGTTAACATTTCCCATATGTCTACTTTATGTTTGCATCGTTTTTTGAACGTCCTTTTATTTTTCTAGGACGTTACAAGGCTTAGAACTTTAGCAGCAATTTCTCATATTTTAAAGAAAATTTAAAAAGGCCATTTTTTCAGGGACCAGTCCAGTTCTGAAGTGGCTTTTAGGGCCTTATGTATTAGAAAATCCCCAGACGTCACCCCATTTTGAAAACGGCACCCCTCAAGGTATTCGAATTAGCATTCAATAAGTGTTTTAACCCTTTAGGCGTTACAGGAATTAAAGCAAAGTATCATTTCTAATACATTTTTTTTTTGTAACACAGAAGGTTTTACCAGAGAAATGCAACTCAATATTTATTGCCCATATTCTTCAGTTTTTGCCTCTAGTGTGGTAATGGACTGAAAAACAGGCCTCAGAAGCAAAGGACCGCCCAGTGGATTTTGGGCCTCCTTTTTTTAGAATATATTTTAGGCACCTTGTCAGATATGAAGAGGTCTTGTGGTGCCAAAACAGTGGAAACACCCCAAAAGTTACCCCATTTTGGAAACTACAACCCTCAAGGATTTATCTAGGGGTATAGTTAGCATTTTAACCACACAGGTTTTTTTGCAGAATTTAGTGGAATTAGGCAGTGAAAATGAAAATCAACTTTTTTTCTGAAAAAGCATAGAAGTTTTAAATTTTTACAAGGAATAAAGGAAAAAAAGAACCACAACATTTGTAAAGCAATGTCTCCTGATTACGACAATACCCCATATGTGGTAATAAACTGCTGATTAGACCCATGGCGGTGCTCAGGAGGGAAGGAGCGCCATTTGGATTTTGGAGCATGGATTTTGCTGGATTGTTTTTCGGTGCCATGCCGCGTTTGCAACGCCCTGGAGGGACCAAAACAGTGGAAACCCCCCAAGTTACCCCATTTTGGAAACACCCCTCAAGCAATTTTTTTTAGGGGTATAGTGAGCATTCAGACCCCACGGGTCTTTTGCAGAATTTATTAGAATTAGGCCGTGAAAATGAATATCACAATTTTTTCCCACTAAAATGTTGATTTTTCTCATTTTCACAAGGGATAAAGGAGAAAAAAACAACCAATCTTTCTAAAGCAATTTCTCCCGAGTACGGAAATAGCCCACATGTGGTCAAAAGTGTTTTTTTTCATTAGAAATGAGTTAACCCTTTCAGGACTGATTCATTTTTTGCTTTCTTTTTGTTTTTCCCTCCCCACGTTCTTAGAGCCATAACTTTTTCTTTTTCGGTCAGTAGAGTAATGTGAGGGCTTATTTCTTGCGGGAGGAATTGTAGTTTCTATTGACACCATTTAAAGTACCATAAAATGTACTGGGAAACTGAAAAAAAATTATTTGCGGGCTGATATAGGAAAAAAATCTGATTTCCATTTTTTGGGTTTTAGTTTTTACTGCTTTCGACGTGCGGTAAAAACTAAAAATACAGCGATTTTGGCGGTTTAAATTATTTAAGTTTTTTACGGTGTTCACCGTGCGAGTTAAATAATGGTATATTGTAATAGTTCGGCCTTTTACGGACGTAGCGATACCAAGTTATTTTTTTTTTACATTACTTTAGAAGAAAAATGGGAAAAGGTGTTTTGTTTTTTTAACTTTAAACTTTTTTCTTTCTCACTACTAATAACTTTAATTCTTCTACACATTTTATTAGTCCCCTTAGGGGACTTGAACCAGCGATCATTGGATCCGCGGGTACAATATGCTGCAATACTAATGTATTGCAGTATATTGTTATTTTTACAGGCTTCTGTAACCGCACGATCGCTGTTCCTGTCCGTTAGTCCTGGGTGTCAGCTGTAATACACAGCCGACACCCGCAGCGTATGGAGCGGGCTCAGCATGTGAGCCCGCTCCATACATCAACCCCCGCACCATGACGTGCTATTAAGTCATAGTGCGCAAAGGGATTAATGCACAGCGGATGGTGTGAATATTGCAATTTTCCACTGATATGCAATTTTAGTGCATAATATGTTGTGCCCAGTTTGTACCACTGAAGACAAATACCTCATAAAACGTTAAGCGGGTTCAATCGGGTAAGGCGATGCCATATATGTGTGCGCAAACTGCAGTTTGTGCACGCTGCATGGCTCAGAAGGGAGGGACGCCATTTTGCTTTTGGAGCGCAGATTTTGCTTGGTTAGGCTGGGTTCACACGTGGCGGAATTCCACTTGAATCCGCAGCGGAGCCGTTTCTCCATTGACTTCCACTTATATTTAGAAGTGTTCGTTTAGACGAGGCGTAAAATTCCGCTGCGGAGCATAGGCTGCGGAGCGGAATTTGGTGTCTGCAGCATGCTCTGTCTGTTGCGGACCAGTGGCGGACTGGTTGCGGACTCATGGCGGAATTTCTCCATTGACTTCAATGGAGATTCTAAATTCCGCAATGAAGTCCGCAGCTGTCATGCACATGTTATGTGTGCTGCGGATGCGTCTTGCTTTTTTGACATGACATTTCTTCATTCTGGCTGGACCTATGTATTTCTAGGTCTACAGCCAGACTGAGGAAGTCAATGGAGCTCCCGTAATTACGGGAGCGTTGCTACGCGACGTCAGTAAATAGTCACTGTCCAGGGTGCTGAAAGAGTTAAGCGATCGGCAGTAACTGTTTCTGCACCCTGGACAGTGACTACCGATCCCAATATACAGCAACCTGTCAAAAAAATAGAAGTTCATACTTACCGAGAACTCCCTGCTTCTGTCTCCAGTCCGGTTTCCGAGGATGACGTTTCAGTCTAAGTGACGGCTGCAGCCAAACACAGGCTGCAGCGGTCACATGGACTGCCGCGTCATCCAGGGAGGTCGGGCTGGATGCCGAAAGAGGGACGCGTCACTAAGACAACGGCCGGTAAGTATGAAATTTGTTTATTTTCACTAGGGAAAGTGCTGGCCCTTCTCTCTATCCTGCACTGATAGAGAGAAGGGAAGCACTTTTCCCGCAGTCCGCAGCAGCTAGTCCGCATCAATTTACTGCACATTTTGGGCAGATCCGCCGCAGAATCTGCAACGCAGATTCTGTGCGGCATTGATGCGGACAGTTGCGGAGGAAATCCGCCACGTGGGGCCATGCCCTAATAGTTCTGTTTGGGATTTTGCTGGTATTTCAGTTTATAATGTGGGGGCATTGTTAATCTGTGCTGAGAACATCCGGGCATAATACGAGGGTATAATAATGCAGTAAATAAATAATAATTCATAGAAGTGTGGCCGTTGTCGATCTGATAAATGGCGCCTGATCTTATCCACTGTTGGAACACTCTGCACATTTTGCATCGGCATATTCTGAGAGCCAGAACTTTTTTATTTTTTCACCACCGGAGCTGTGTGAGGGCTTATTTGTTGCGGGGCAATTTGTACTTTTCATTGGTACCAATTTGGGGTACATGCAATTTTTTGGATCATCTTCTATTCAATTTCTTTGCAAGCCAGGTGACCATAAACAAGCAATTCTGACAATGTTTTTTAGTTTATTTTTTGCGGCGTTCACCGTGTGCTATAAATGACAATTTTACTTTATTCTCTTTTTTCTTTAATCACTTTTTTATAAAATAAATTATTTTTTTGTGTCACCATATTCTGAGAGCCATAACTTTTTTTATTTTTCAGTCAAAATAGCTGTGTACGGGCCGGTTTTTTGCGGGACGGGTTGTAGTTTTTATTCGTACTATTTTCGGGAACATGCGACTTTTTGATTATCTATTTTGGAAGGGGTGGTGACCAGAAAATAGCGATTCTGGTGTAGTTTTTTATTGATTTTTTTTGGGGTGTTCATCGAGCGAGAAAAATAACATTATAGTTTTATAGAAACAGTGGAAATGATCCAGCGCTGAGTCCAGTCGAAAATTAAAAAGGAAACGGTGTTCCCATCTTTATTGGGGTGATATGAATAAAATTGTAGGGAGACGCAGTCCCAAGAAAGAAGTGAGTAGGCAGTAGTGCCCTGGCCTACGCTTTTCGAGCAACTCCTATGCTCTTAATCATGGCAAAGAAATGTAATTTTCGACTGGACTCAGCGCTGGATCATTTCCACTGTTTCTTTACTGCATATACCGCCAGCCGTAGCGGGGATCCGAGCGAGGAGTCAGGAGACGCAACAAACTGGTGAGCTGGAGGTTTCCTCCCTTTACTTTTTATTATAGTTTTATAGTTGGGGTCGTTATGAACGCGGTGATACCAGATATGTGTACTTTTTTTAATGTGTTCATTTTTTTCCTATAATTACATTCTTATTATAGGAAAAAAGCAGTGTTTGTTTATATAACTTATAAGTTTTATTTTTACACTTTTTTTTAAAACATTTTTATTACTGTTTTTTTATTTTTTCACATGTCCCACTACGGGACATTTAGACTTGCAGCTTTGATCGCTGCTAGAGTACATTACACTAGCTACGTAGTGTAATGTATTCTAACTGTCATTGTGATGTGACAGTCGCACTGACAGGAAGACTCGGTGGACCGGCCGGGGGCTGCTCCTCCGAGGCTTCCGTACATGTCAAACCGGAGGTCATTGTCTGGCCTCCGATTGCCATGACAAGCATCGGCAGCCCCCACAATCACTTCGTGGGGGCTGCCGATGTGCTTCAAACCCCTTAAATGTGGCAAACGCAATCTGTCGCGGCTTTTATGGGTTAATTGCCAAAATTAGCAGCGATGGTACGCTGACAGGCAAGACTGGAGTGTCAGCTGTCGGGGACAGCTGACCTCCCGATTCCCGGACACTGTCCGTTAGGACAGTGTGCGTTGGGAACTACTCCGCAACTGGACGTCCTGATGCGGGAAGCAAGCCCTCTACAGGACGTACAGTTGCGGCGCAGCGCGTGAAGAGGTTAATGACCAAGCCAGATTTGTCAAATCTGGTATGTCTGAATTTATCAAAGAATAACTCTGCAATAGTTTTGCATATCCAAGGAATTCTGACATTGTTTTTTCGTCACATGTCGTACTTTATTTTAGTGGTAAAAGTAGACTGATACGATTTGCGTAAATTAATGAAAGAATACAAAAATATATGACATTTTGTAAAAATTAACAATTTTCCCTATTTGGAACTTGCAATATGTCACATATGTGTACGTACATACTGTACATTTTTTTAAATTAAATATATATTTCCATCTCTTTACTCTATTTTGCAAGCAATTTTGAAAAAATAAAATACATTTTGAACAATTTAGAAGAATTATAGTAATTTTATACATTTTGTTTTCCTGCTCCAAGACAGGTTTTCAGGGCCTCATAGGGGTCAGAATGACGGAAACCCCCACAAATGACCCCATTTTTAAAACTTTACCTCTTAAGGTATTTATCTAGGGGTTGTAGTGAGTATTTTGACCCCACAGTTTTTTGTAAGAACTCATGCAAAGCAGGTGAAAAAAAAATAAAATTCCACTTTTTCCACCAACGTGTTATTGTAAAGACAGATTTATTTGTAAAGCGAACATGAGAATGAAGAAACACACCCCAAAATCTATCACCCTGTTTCTCCTATTTTCATAAATACCCCCATTGCGGCCCTAATACACTGCCTGAATACACGGCAGGGCCCAAAAGGAAGGGAGCACCTGGAGGCTTTCAGGACACATATTTTGCTTGAAAATGTTTTAGTCCCCACCGCATATTTGTAGAGGCTTTGAGCTGCCAGACCGATAGAAACTCCTCAGAAATGAACCCATTTAGAAAACTAGACCCCCTTAAGGTATTTATCTAAGGGTGTAGAGAGCATTTTGACCCCACAGTTTTTTGCTAAATTTAATGTAAAGCATGTGGAAAAAAATAAAATTCCACTTTTTCCACAAATGTGTCATTGTAAAGACAGATTTCTTTGTAAAGCGAACATGAGAATGAAGAAACACACCCCAAAATCCATCACCCTGTTTCTCCTGTTTTCAAAAGTACCCTCATTGTGGCCCTAAAACGCTGCCTGGACGCATGGCAGGGCCCAAAAGGAAGGGAGCACATGGAGGCTTTCAGGGCACAATTGAATAAATTCTCGGCCCCATATCATGCATTTAGAGGCATTGAGCTGCCTCAACAAAAAAAAAACACCCAGAAATGACCCCATTTTAAAACTAGACCCCTAAAGGTATTCATCTAGTGGTGTAGTGAGCATGCAAAAGAGAAGTGAAGCTGTGTATTCATAACGGATGCATGTCGCTATAGACGTATTTGCCTGTACTTATGACCATATCTTGCTAAAGAAGCAGTTGTCCCTCATCTGTGCCATTATGATGTCATTGTGGACAGAATTCTGTCCTAATATAAAATCAGTCAGAGAGGAAAAAATAAACTATACTGGAGTGACGGGCAATATCTTCAAAAAAAAAAGGGAGGAAAATGTATTCAACTATGCTGCAAACTCGAGTCTGTTCACTGAACACCTGCGCGGCTGTCATGACAAGGTTTTTTTTTTCAGTGACTGGTTGTACAACGTCTCTTTAGCTCCATCAATCCCTATATGAGGGATGAACGTGCCAAGTGACGCGGTACACCATAACAGGCCCCTGCCCGGCAAGGTAGGAACCGCTATGTGCACAAAACAACCAACGGTTAAAGTATATATAAAGGGGCAGTGTCCAAAACCATCTATAGGAACAGTAAGGGTATGTTCACACAGGCGATTTTCAGCCGTTTTTCGAGCCATAAATGCCCCAAAAAACGGCTAAACATGCGGGGGCTGAACGCCTCCAACGTTCCGTTCCCACGGGGCGTATTTTACGCGCCCGTTTTTAAAGACGGCCGCGTAAAATAAAGCCTCGTAAAAAGAAGTGCATGTCACTTCTTGAGCCGTTTTTGGAGCCGTTTTTCATTGACTCAATAGAAAAACAGCTCCAAGAACGGCCGTAAAAAACGCCGCAAAAAACGCAAGTTGCTTAAAAAACAGCTGAAAATCAGGAGCTGTTTTGGCTTGAAAACAGCTCCGTATTTTCAGACGTTTTTTTTAAGCGTGTGAATATACCCTAAAGGATCCCCAAAATGATGTCAGTATTTCCAGAAGCATTGTCGTGTGCAGGAGGTCCTGCGAAAACCCAAATGTAGTAAAGCCCATAGTGTATTGATTAGGAACAGCTTGATTATTAGTGATCCTCCAAATAAAAAAAAAAGATCATGCCCGTATCACCAATTAGAAATATTAATAAAAATAACAGCTTTGTTCAAAAGAAACAAAATGATCTAAAATATGAAAGGGTTAAAATATTTTCTGAATAAATAAACTCTACTACCTCTCCCAAAAGAATTCCTCCCCACTTGGAAAGCTCACAAACTAAAATGAAAATATAAATTAAAATTTAGTTGAAATGGGCACATCGGGCAGTAGAAGCGACTATCCCTCCTCCTTCCATGCTTTCTGGAAATCCGGCACCTTTTTTTGGGGATATCTTTGCGTCTCGGTGGAAGGGACGGGGTGAAGAAAATGGCGCTCTGCAAGACTTTGCACATCCTCAGACTTGTAGGGTTATGCAGGGTCATTGGAGTAAAATAGGAGACGCTCAATAACCTCCTCCTGGAACTGGAGGAAGGTGAGCGTTCCTTGTGTTTTTTTATAAAGTACAAACCCATTATAGGTAGTGATCTGAATTAGGTAGATTGCTACCTTTTTGTACCAGGCCCTGGTCTTCCGCTTCACCAAATACAGTTGAAGCATCTGGTCCGACAGATCTACACCCCCATGAATTTATTGTACTCTGTCACACAGACAGGCCTACGCTTTTCCACGATGGCCCCCTCTCTCTAACAGCCACCGTGGTGCCTGGATGCATAGTGGACAACATATAGATGTCCTTCTTCTCATTCCACTTTACTACAAGTAACTGCTCGCTTACCAGTGTGAATGACGCCCCCCTTTCCACACGTCTGGACACCAATTGCTTTGGAAATCCCACCCTGTTTTTATGGACTGTTTAGCAGGCCCCTGTATTTGCAGCATGGAGGGATTTAAAAAGGGGGACACTACTATAAAATTATCAGTGTAGACGTGGTACCCTTGGTGCAGGAATGGCACCATTAGGTCCCACACAATTTTGCCGGATGTGCCAATTGTCTATGGGCAGCCTGGGGGATTAATTTGGCGGTCTTTGCCTTCATAGATCAAGAAACCACAGGTGTAACCTGCTGTGCTCTCGCACACTTTATATAGTTTAACGCCATATTTTGCACTTTTGGAGGGGATGAACTGCCGGAATGAAAGACGGTCTTTGTAGCTAATCAGGGATTCATCCACCGATAAATTTTGATCTGGTGTGTAGGATTTGAGGAAAGATTCTTGTAGGAGGTAAATTAAAGGCCTCAATTTATTAAGGCGACCGTAGCTTGGGTAATTTCTTTGGGGGACTTGGGAGGTATCTGTAAAATGCATGAAGCGCATTATAGATTCATATCGGTATCGGGACATAAATGCTGCAAATACAGGGGTAGTGTGGACAGCTCTTGATGCCCAGTAGGAGCGGATAGTTGTTTTTTTGACCAACCCCATATTTAGAGTTAGGCCTAAAAAAAAATTAAGCTCAGGGACACTAGTAGGGCTCCATGATGAGTAGATGGATGTGGGTTTCTGTGCAATAAACTGTATTGCATAGATATATGTCTATTGGACAATTAACTCCAGGACTTGGTCACTGACAAATATGTGGAAGAAGTGCAAAGGGGTATAATTAGCAACATCCACATTTATTCCTGGGATTGCTGACAGTTGCGGGACCTGGGAGGGGGGGAATTAAATTGCAGGATCCCAGAACATGGGACGCCCTGCACCACTTGGCCCTGCACCGGGGATTTGACAGCAACAATTGTCATTTCAGCCGTAAAAGCCAGCTAGCGTGTGAACATACCCTCAGACGTTGCCACCACCATAGGGCCTGGGGTCCAGAGGTAGAAGTATAACTTGAGCCGTCACTGTCTGAAAAAAGTTCCACCTCTGAAGCAGTCGGTGTGGCTGCCTGAACTCCCGGAGCATAGCAAGGTGTACGCTTGCTCCACAGTAAACCTTCTCTGAGCCATTATTTAGGTAGAACTGTAACCATTAGGCTACTACGTTTTTTTTACGTTTTTTTTGTCTAAAAAACATTTTCTTTTTTCTTGGTATTTTTTTTCAAACTAAGAAAAAAAAAAAAAAGCTTATCACTAGGTAGATAAATAGATTCCTTAATCCAGAGCAAAAAAATATATGTAAAACTGGCTGATCACTTGTGCTCACACAGGGGATGAGGGGGCACAAATGGGGTGATCAGGGGGCACAGACATGAAAAGTTTGTGTTTTTTTCACTTTACTTCATTTGTACAGCTCAGGATTTGGTTATAGTGTCTCTCTCTTCTCTCACAGATCAACTACAGTGAGGGGAGAGGAAGACACAGCCAATGTCCTGGTTGTATTTTCTAAACAGACTGACATAGATCACTGCAGGGACCACTCAGATTGATCCCTGGCTGTTACTATTTGCCATATGCTGCCACAGGCAGCATTGGCAATATACAAACGGCGCATACCGTTATCAGGGACAGGGTGGTGGGCGAGGGTCTAATAGGTGCTGGCCCTTATTTTTACTATTTCTCTCTTTTCTCACAGAATATATTCTTAATATAAAACTTTTGACATGTCATAGTGATATGTCAGACTTTTTAATCGGTGGGGGGTCTGAGCACTGAGACCCCCACCGATCGCTAAAGTGAAGCGGCAAAAGCACTCGATTGAATGCTGCGCCGCTTCGTTTCTGATCGTCATTCCTCGGAGTGGTACACCACTTGCTCGGCTTTTCGAGAAGAGCAGATCAGAAACTAAGCGGCACAGCGGTCCTTCTGCCACTTTGTTATAGCGATCCATGGGGGTCTCAGTGCTCGGACCCCCACCGTTCAAAACTTCTGACATTTCACTATGACATGTCAGAAGGTTTTTGGTAGTTTAGTTACACTTTAAAGGGGTTTTCTCATGAGGGACATTTATGACATATCCTGTAGATCCTGTCAGATAGATGTGAGTCCCACCTCTGGGACCTGCACCGATCTCTAGAACCGGGCCCCCTAAACCCCGTTCTACCTCTTTCTGCTCTTGCCACCTCCCAGCCTCTTCCTGACTTCATGGACTTTCCGTATCCCTCTGTAACTTTCCATAATTCTCATAGTAGTGAATGGCAGTTACGGAAGCAGCGTAGCATGCGAGCTACGCTGCTTCCGTAACTACCATTCGGTTCTATGGGACTTACGGAAACAGTGTAACTCAGCAAACTATGCTTTTTTTTGTAACTCCCGACCTTGAAGTCAGGAAATGGCCGGGAGGCAGCGAGAGCAGAAAGAGGTAGAACAGGGTTTAGGGGGCCCCGTTCTCAAGATAGGTGCGGGTCCCAGAGGTGGGACCTCTTTGGCCACTTTTGACCTTCCTGACAGAGCCCCATTTTTCAAATCTGACATGTTTGACTTTATGTGGTAATAACTTCGGAATGCTTTTACATATCCAAGGGATTCTGAGACTGTTTTGTCGTGACACATTGGACTTTATATTACTGGCAAAATCTGCTCCATACATTCAGTATTTAATTGTGAAAAACACAAAAATTTAGCGAAAAATTGCAAAAATTTGCATTTTTCGAAATTTAAATGTATCTGCTTGTACGACAGGCAGTTATACCACACAAAATAGTTGCTAATTAACATCCCCCATATGTCTACTTTAGATTGGCATTGTTCTTCTGAACATCCTTTTACTTTTCTAGGACGTTACAAGGTTAGAACTTTAGCAGCAATTTCTCACATTTTCAAGAAAATTTAAAAAGGCTATTTATACAGGGGCCAGTTCAGATGTGAAGTGGGTTTGAGTCCCTCATATATTAGAAACCTTCATTCAATAAGTCATCCTATTTTAAAAACTTCACCCCTCAAAGTATTCGAAATAGCATTTAGAAAGTTTCTTAACCCTTTAGGCTGGTTTCACATGACCTATTTTCAGACGTAAACGAGGCGTATTATGCCTCGTTTTACGTCTGAAAATAGGGCTGCAATACGTCGGCAAACATCTGCCCATTCATTTGAATGGGTTTGCCGACGTACTGTGCAGACGACCTGTAATTTACGCGTCGTCGTTTGACAGCTGTCAAACTACGACGCGTAAATTGACTGCCTCGGCAAAGAAGTGCAGGGCACTTCTTTGCAACGTAATTTGAACTGTTCTTCATTGAACTCAATGAAGAGCAGCTCAAGATATACGAGCGTCACAGCGTTACGAGGAGGAGCATTTACGGCTGAAACGACGCAGCTGTTTTCTTCTGGAAACAGGCTGTCATTTCAGCCGTAAAAGCCAGCTAGCGTGTGAACATACCCTCAGACGTTTCACAGGAATTAAAGCAAAATAGAGGTGGCATTTACAAATTTCATGGTTTTTTTCAGAAAGTATTACCAGAAAAATGCAACTCAATATTTATTGCCCAGGTTCTGCAGATTTAGAAAATATCCCACATGTGGCCCTAGCGTGGCTTCTTTGGGCGAATATATTTTAGGCACAATGTTTGAAGGAAATTATCTAGGGGTATAGTGGGCATTTTGACCCCACAGGTTTATTGCAGAAATGATTGGAAGTAGGTGATGAAAATGAAAATCTACATTTTTTCAAAGAAAATGTAGGTTTAGCTAATTTTTTTCTCATTTACACAAGGACTAAAGGAGAAAAGGCACTGCAAAATTTGTAAACCAATTTCTCCCGAATAAAACAATGTGGTTGAAGGGAAAGAGCGCCATTTGGCTTTTGGAGCTCAAATTTAGCAGGAATGATTTGCAGAGGCCATGTCACATTTGCAAAGCCCCTGAGGGACCAAAACAGTGAAAACACCCAAAAACTAACTCCATTTAGGAAACTACACCCCTTGAGGAATTCATCTACGGGTTTAGTGAGCATTTTGACCCCACAAGTGTTTCATAGAATTTATTAGAATTGGGCAGTGAAAATAAAAAGACGTAGATTTAGCTAAAAAATTTTCATTTTCAAAACAAATAAAGGAAAAAAAGAACCCCAACATTTCTAAAGCAATTTCTCCCGAGTATGGCAATACCCCATTTGTGGTCATAAACTGTTCTTTGGGCACACAGTAGGGCTCACAAGGGAAGGGGCGGCATTTGGATTTTGAAATGCAGATTTTGCTGGATTGGTTTCTGGTCGCTATGTCGCATTTGCAAAGCCCCTGTGGGTCCAAAACAGTGGAAACCCCCCCAGAAGTGATCCCATTTTGGAAACTACACCCCTCAAGGTAATCAGCTAGTGGTGAAGTGAGCATGTTAACCCTGCCGGTGTTTTGCAGAAATTAGTGTGCACTCGATGTTTCAGAGTGAAAATGGGATTTTTTTCTATAGATATGCCAATATGTGGTGCCCAGCTTGTGCCACTATGACAAGACAGCTCTCTAATTAACCCCTTCCCGACATTTGACGTATCCATACGCCAAAGTTGGGTAGGGGAAGTATGGAACGAGCACACAGAGTGAACCCGCTCCATACGATGCCGGTGTTTGCTGAATGTTACAGAGTAAAGAGCGGCATCTCGCTCGAGCCCGATCCCGCTAGTTTATCTCGTTAAATGCTGCGGTCAATAGCAACCGCAGCACTTAACTCATTAGAAAGAGGGGGGCGACCCCCTCTAACAGCTCATTGTGTCTCCCACAACGCAATCGCACGCGGGGGGGGGCGATGGTTTCTATAACTGCCTATGGGCCTATTGAAGGCCCCCAGGTCCGCCGTCTTTGTGCACCTATTAAGCCCTTACATAAGTACTTACATTAGCATTGCAGTATATTGTGCAAGCGATCTGACGATCGCTGGTTGAAGTCACCTAGGGGGACTAATAAAAAAAAGTAAAAAGGAGTTAAACAAAGTTGTTTTTTTTTATGTAAAAAAAAAGAAAAAAAATTAAAAGTGCAAAAAAAACCCCTTTGCCCATTTGCCCAATGTTTGCTTACTCAACCAATCAATGAGGTGTAACTTTTTTTTCACTTTTATTTTAATGTAACTGGAGCATAAAGTCATTTGTACATTTTACAAGCAGTATAGTTCTATGTGCGGTCCTTGTTTTGCGGATCCGTGATATGCAGCCGTATAAATGGCAACGGTTGTGTGCTTGAGGCCTTGGGCCTCATGCCCACTTCAGTTTTTTTCATCAGGGTGCTATCCGTTGTTTGAACTGATAGCACCCTGACAAATTTATTTCAATAGGTCCATGCACGCTTCCATTGTTTTAACGCAACCGTGCCGCCGTTCCCTCAAAAATAGGGCAGGTCCTACTCCTGCCCGTTTTTGACGGAACAGTCTCTGCATTTGCATTGATTTGGTCCGTGAAACAACGGACTGTACACGGAAGCCATCCGTGTGAGGTCCGTGATTCACGGAAACCGTCATTAGCGGCAGTACAACGGCCGACGGAAGTGTGCATGAGGCCATACAGTCAAATCCTTCCTCCCCACTAAAACAGATTATACAGAATCCCCTCACCCAACTTATTTATATGCATACTCACACACCTCCACACACACCTCCACACACACACACACACACACACGCGCGCACGCACACACACACACACACACACACACACACACACGCGCACGCACACACACACACACACCTCCACGCACCTCCACACACACACACACACACACACACACACACACACACACCTCCACACACACCTCTCCACACACACACCTCCCCCACACACACACACACCTCCACACACCTCCACACACACAAACCTCCACACACACACACTTCCACACACACACACCTCCACACACACACACACACACACCTACACACACGCACGTACACACACACACACACACACACATACACACACACACACACCTCCACACACACACCTCCACTCAGACATACACACACACACACACACACACACACACCCCTCCACACACACACACACCTCCACACACACACCTCCACTCAGACATACACACACACACACACACACACACACACACCCCTCCACACACACACACACACACACACACACACAGACACACACACACACACACACACCTCCACACACACCTCCACACACACAGACACACACACCTCCCCCTACTTGCACATACACAGCTGTACTTATCAGTTCGGAGCTCCGTGGTGGGATCTTCATGTTTTGAGGGGTCACACGTTGCAGGCAGGAGAAGAGCTGTGGGTAAGACTGCTCCTCCCCAGCCCTCTCTTCCTCCATCCTCCCTGCTTGTCTGTCTGCTAGCTGGAGCTGAACACTTCAATGGTGTTCTCCTCACAGGCAGAGTGTATGGCCGGCTGCATTATATGACGTCACATGTGACGTATAATGCAGCTGCCCGGAGCACACACACACACGCTCTGCCTGTGCAGGAGAACATCGTGCATACATTACACAGCTCCCACTCCTGTCCCATGTGCTGCCCATGGCACTAAATGTCTATGGGGGTATCGGCCCGGAGGGCACATGCCTCCACTCCCCTGGTCGGCGCCCCCCCTTCCTTCCGTTGTAGTTGCGTCTGGGGCAGGGGCGTAGCTAAAGGCTCATGGGCCCCGATGCAAAAGTTCTTATTGGGCCCCCCCCCAAACTTCTCATGGCCGACGGTCCGCAGCTTTCAGCTGCATCGCTGGGTCTAAGTGACCCAACAATGCAGCACTAGCAGCCGGGGCGTCACTAAGGGCTTAAAATGTCAGGGGAAATAGCCCTAATAAATATATGTGTCTGCCCAAAAAAATGTGTGTATAGGAGACCGCATATCTATAGCACTACGACCCTATAAACTATGGATAGGATTAGATACAGTGGCTCAGCAGACAGTATCACACATGATAGGATTAGATACAATGGCTCAGCAGACAGGATCACACATGATAGGATTAGATACACAGCTCAGCAGACAGTATCACACATGATAGGATTAGATACAGAGCTCAGCAGACAGTATCACACATGATCAGGGGACTGTAGAGTGCGTACACTCCTACCGGGGGGGGAAGTGGCTTCACCTACTCACCTTCCCCATTAATGGCCATACCTTTTCCCAAACCCCCTGTCCCTCTAATAAGACTCAGACACTTGGGTTGGATAAATTTGGCCACAGCAGCCATTTTATTTACAAACAAACATCAAGAACAACAATTTACAAATAATAATAACAATGGAAGGGGAGTCCTTGGAGCTACAAAAGTCTGTCACGAAACAGCCCACCTGCATAGTATTTTACTCCCAGCCGTCACCCTACTGGCTCAGGGGCACCGTTATACCTGCAGTTGGCTGACCTCAACCGCAACCACTCCCCGGGACAACACCCAGCGGGAGCCCAAATTGACCACTCCCCGGGACACCACCCAGCGGGAGCCCTAATTGACCACTCCTCGGGACACCACCCAGCAGGAGCCCAAATTGAGCAGACTACCAACCATAATAAATTGGGGAGGGACCATACCCCCTATGAATCCCCCCCCCCCACAGTAATTTACCACCAACTCCAAGGACCCCCAATCCGCCATACAACTGCTGCGACATTGCAAAACTGTTCCACAGCATCCTCTGGTACCTGCGGAAAAACAAAAACAACGAGCAACAAAGCGAAATACCAAAATAGTCACACAGATGAACACATCATTTTGGGAGGGAGGGTGGGACAAGCTTCCCTGTGCTGTTACTAAAGATGGCGACGCCTTTCCCTCTCCTACCCTTAAGTAAACTGACCTCGCCCCCCTCACATCCGCCCCCTCCTAACCACACCCCTAACTCCTTAACTCCTTCCCTTCCTAACATCCCTGATCATGGTGGCCTCCCCCTATGGCATTCTGCCGGGTCCAGCCTGTACTTGATAGGATTAGATACACAGCTCAGCAGACAGTATCACACATAATCGGATTAGATACAGGACTCAGCTCGCTGACATTGCTTCTCCAGCGCTGGACCCAGGAGAGGTAAGAATAATAATTTTGCTTCTTTATGTGTTACTGATTATTTTTGTGTGTTTGTGTTGTTTTTACAGGTTCGGTTGTTGGACTTCGGATACGAGAACTTCAATGACGGCGTTTTTTATTCTCAATAAAATGGTTAATGAGGGTTGTTTTTTTATTTCAATAAAATATTTTTTTTATGTGCTTGTATCTTTTTAAACTTTATTATCACCGCCTTAGTAATGGCCGCTGGCTGATTGACAACCTCCATTACTAAGGCGAGGCTTAATGTTAGCCGGTGCAGAGGCTACCACTAACCTCCATTATTACCCTGGTACCCACCGCCACCAGGAGTACTGGGAAGAGCCGGGTACGAACCAGTACCCGACCATCTGTAGTGACGGGCAGGCACCGGGGTGGCCGCAGGCTGGTAGTATTAGGCTGGGGAAGGCCAAAAACAGTGGCCCCTACCACCCTGGTAATGCTAGGCTGCTGCTGCTGTGTTGTATCTGGCTGGTTATGAAAATTGGGGGGGGACCCCACATCGTTCTTTCCAATTATTTTTTATTTTATTTTTTTAAAATGACGTGAGTTCCCCCCCCATTTTTCATAACCAGCCAGATACAATAAAGCAGCAGCAGCCTAGCATTACCAGGGTGGGAAGGGCCACTGTTTTTCGCCTTTCCCCTCCTGATAATACCAGCCTGCGGCCACCCCAGTGGCCGACCATCACTACAGATGGTCAAGTACTGGATCGTACCCTTATCTTCCCAGCACCCCTGGTGGCGGTGGGTACTGGGGTAATAAAGTGGGTTAGTGATAGCCTCTGCACCGGCTAACACTAAGCTCCGTCTTAGCAATGGATGCTGTCATCAGCCGGAGGCCATTACTAAGGCGGTAGTAATATAGCTTAAAAAAAAACAGACATAGAAAAAATATTTTATTAAAATAAAAAATAAAAACACACAACCCTCATTAACCATTTTATTGATAATATAAAAAGCCATCATCGAAGTAGTCCTGGAATCCGACGTAGTCCAACGACCGAACCTGTAAGAAAACACACAAAAAACTATTAGTAACACATGTGTTAGGCTTAGATACAGGGCCCATGTGTGATACTGTCTGTGGGACCCTGTATCTAAGCCTACCACAAGGTAGGCTTAGATACAGGGTCCAGCAGACAGTAATCTTATACAGTATAAGATTACTGTGTGCTGGGGCCCTGTATCTAAACCGACAGTGTGGTACGCTTAGATACACGGCCCATCAGACTGGATCACACATGGGCCATGTATCTAAGCCTACCATGTGATTGTCTTAAATACAGGGCCCAGCAGACAGGATCACACAATCTGTGATCCTGTCTCATGGGCCCTCTAAGCCTGCTACATCATAGGCTTAAAGGGGTTGTGCAATCCCTAAACATTGATGCCTGTCCTCAGGATAGGCCATGAATAGCTGA
>NW_027464286.1:177500-247500 GCF_050947455.1 Rhinoderma darwinii | reverse complement strand
ATAATTTTACTTACCTGATGGAAGCGGCGATGGAGTCAACGATGGCCAGGATCCGGGATGCAGCGATGCAGCACGGCGTGGGATGGCTGGATGCGCTGATTGCCGGGGCTCTCCCTCCGGTTCCAGCGGCTGGAGAGGAGAGTGAGGGACGCAGCAGCAGGCGTTCCGGGCCTCAGGAGAGGCCTTCTTCTGCGGATGCACCTCGGTCTGGTCGGCGCCGAGGGAGCCCCTCCAGGGACCCTCCTCCTCCTGCTGGTCCGGAGCTGCACCTTGGCGACGGTCCGCGGAGGTCTGGGAGGAATCCCATCAGGCGGGCTAGATCGGAGGTGACAGGAGGGGGGGCCGCGGCGGCCATCTTCCTCCCTCCTGTCTCAAACAACGACGCCGGAAGTGGAGGCGGGACCGGATGCGCGCGCAAGACCGGATGCGCGCACAAGGCCGGATGTGCGTGCGGGACCGGATGCGCGCGCATCACAGGAAGTGACGGCTTTCTCCGGCGCCGATGCTCCAGGTGCCGGAGGAGCTCTGCATACAGACGTCCGGACTACAAGACCGACGCGTAGGAAGAGGCGAGCGGCCTCTGGATGGGGAGCGAGATCGCCTCCTGCAGGAGCAGGGAGGCGTGTGACAGCGACAGCGACCGGAAGGACCCGGGCAGCTTCGGTGAGTGACGCCGGGCCCCATCCGGACGAGGGGGGGCAGCGGTCTGCAAGACAAGCGGTGACAAGGAGATTTGTGTTTGACAGCCCTGCAGAAGGACTGGATCGGCAGGGCTGTCAGGCTGATGTCGCGCCACCAGCGGGTGGCAGGATCGTGGCTGGATATGTCGCGCCACCAGCGGGTGGCAGGATCATGGACGGGCCGCGTTCCGCTGGGCCTAGAGCTTCCTCAACAAGAAGTGTGCGGAGCTACGGGGAGCGTGGGGTGCAGGAGCACCACTCCCCAGGATCGTCACGACCGACGCCTGGATTATCTGGAGTGATGGACGCGTCCGCTGGGAGGTCACCTCAGGGACGTACGGGTGAGTCTACCACGGATGTGGTGCCGGGGATGTGTGGGGGGGATGTGGGGGGGATGTTGTCAATGTCACAGATGCAATTGTTGTTTAGAGGGATGCAGGAGTATTTTATGAGAACTGTGCCAGGCGTAGAGCAGTCGCCAGCGAGGGTATGGGGCGCTGCTAGTGAGGCGTCTGCTAGTGCGGCAGGGAGTGCAGTTGTTAACGAGGCGATTTCTGGTGCGGCTGCGGCAGGGATTGCGGGTGTTAGTGACGTAGCGCCGGTTGTGGGTGCCTTAGTGGCGGTGGAAAAAGCGGTGGATGCGGCGGATAGTACGGTTAAGAAAGTGGTGGAGGATGTGCATTTGGCGGATGCGGCAAAAGGCGAGGTTTATGTGTGCTTTGAGGGCCCGCTGGGGGCGCATTTGAAGGTGGAAATGAGGGAAAAGATCTGGAAAGATGAATATGTTGAGATTTTTTCTTTGCTGCCGTTAGAAAAGTTTAATTTGGACCGGTGGAAACCGGACGAAAGTAAGAAGGAGGAGGAGGAGCGGCGGCGGTATCGCTTGATTCCTCGGACTTTTGCGAATTGGCTGCAGGCCTTCGCTTTCTTGGCTAGTGTGGTGGGTGAGAAGGCGCCGGAGAACTGTTCGGCGTTATTTTGTTATATGGATTCGGTAGGGGAGGCGTATCGTGTATACGGCGGTAACGCTTGGTTGCGGTATGACGAACAGTTTCGTCAACGGAAGTCGGTGCGCCCGTCATTGCGATGGGACCACAAAGATATCAGTTTGTGGATGCGGCTGATGTCTGCGCCAAAACAGGGTCAGCAGCCCTTTCGGGATACGGCCGGCGGTCAGGGGTCAGCAGCGGGTCGGTCAGGATCCTCAGGAAAGGGGTGTTGCTGGCAGTATAATGAGGGGCATTGCAAGTTCGGCCCAGACTGCAGGTATAAGCACGAGTGCTCCGGTTGCGGAGGCGCCCATGGTTTGTCCAGATGCTCCAAGAAGCATAGGGGCAGGCAGGGAGATGCTGAGCAGAAGAGGGGCGACGCCGGTGAGGGTGGAAAGGATGCTCCCGTTTTTAAGGGGCTATCCAAATAGGAAAGTAGCGGAGTTGTTGTGGTTAGGTTTTTCAGAAGGTTTTCGGATTCCGTGTACGTCGGTTGGACGTGACGGGGTAGTCCGTAATTTGTCGTCTGCTTTGGCGCGGCCTGATCTGGTTACGGATAAGCTGCTGAAGGAGGTGGCGTTGGGCCGCATGGCGGGTCCGTTTTCCTCCCCGCCTGTTCAGAATTTGCGTGTTTCCCCGTTAGGTTTGGTTCCAAAAAAGGAGGCGAATAAATTCCGCCTTATTCATCACTTGTCTTATCCGGAAGGCGAGTCGGTGAATGACAGCATTGATCCGGCCTTGTGCGCGGTCAGTTACACTAACTTTGATGCGGCGGTTGTTTGGGTTCGGAAATACGGGAAGGGCTCTCTGTTAGCGAAAACTGACATTGAGGCCGCTTTTCGTTTATTGCCGGTGCATCCGGATAGTTTTTGTTTGCTGGGATGTTATTGGCAGGAGGAATATTTTGTAGATTGTTGCCTCCCGATGGGCTGCTCCATTTCATGCGCTTATTTTGAGATGTTTAGCACGTTTTTGGAGTGGGTTGTCCGTCGGGAGGCGCAGGTGCAATCTGCTCTGCATTATCTGGATGATTTTCTGTTTATCGGTCCGCCGGGTACCTATGTGTGTGCAGGATTGCTACATACTATGGAGAGAGTGGCAATGGATTTTGGGGTACCTTTGGCGCCTGAAAAAACTGAGGGACCCACGACGGTCATTAAGTTTTTGGGAATCATGATTGATTCAGATAATATGGAGTGTCGCTTGCCTGATGATAAGTTGCTGGAGATGAGAGAGTTGGTGGCGAGTGCGCTGCGCAGGAAGAAAATACAGTTGCGGGACTTGCAATCCTTGTTGGGGCATTTGAATTTTGCTTGTAGGATTATGCCCATGGGGCGGGTGTTTTGCAGGCGATTGGCGAGTGCGACCGCAGGGGTGCATTCCCCTCATCATTTCATTAGGTTGTCGGCGGAGTTGAAAGCTGATTTGTTGGTGTGGGGGGAGTTTTTGCAGAGCTATAATGGGCGGTCGGTGCTCATGTATCAGCCGGTGTCTAGTGTGGATTTGGAGCTGTATACTGATGCGTCAGGTGCTTGTGGATTTGGGGCTTATTTCCAGGGGCAGTGGTGTGCAGGAGTTTGGCCAGATGCTTGGCATGAATGTGGTTTTGTCCGTAACTTGGCTCTGCTGGAACTATTCCCGATTGTGGTGGCTGCGGAGTTGTGGGGGGATTGTCTGCGGGACCGGAGAGTGCGTTTCGTATGTGACAATCTGGGTGTGGTTCAGGCTGTTAATGCGCAGACAGCTAATTCTCCGCCAGTCGTGCGACTATTGCGACATTTAGTTTTGAGAGGTCTGATGTTGAATGCGCATTTTGTGGCAGTGCATATTCCTGGGGTGCTGAATTCTGTGGCTGATTCCCTTTCTCGTCAACAGTGGGACAGGTTTCGTCTGCTGGCGCCGGGGGCGGAGTCTCATGGCCTGCCGTGTCCAGAGCATCTGTGGAAGGTGGTGTGACAATGGCGATGTCGCTTGTGGAAAGGTCGGTTAGTGCGGTCACGTGGCAGAGGTACAGTGCGGTATGGCAGGTATGGGAGGCGTTGTTGGAGAATGCGCAGGCAGGTATTGCAGATCGGCAGGCGTGTTTGCTGTATTTTATAGGAAAGGCGTACAGTGAAGGGGCGTCTGCAGCAACGGTTGCTCGGAGTTTGTCGGCCTTGGCTTTTTGGTTCAAGAAGAAAGGTGAGGAGGACGTGACTAAGTCCTTTCTGGTCCGGCAGGCAATGAAGGGTTTCAGGAGGGGTTCCGCAGTTAGGGATCTCAGGAAGCCGGTGTCATTTGAGCTGTTGGTAGCAATTTGTGATTTGTTGAGGGAGGTTTGTGTTTCAGCATTTGAAGTGCGGCTATTTACACTGGCCTTTTCTTTGGCGTTCTTTGGGGCGTTCCGGATATCGGAGTTGGTGTCGGCCAGTAAGAGTGTGGCAGGGGGTTTATTGTACGCTGATGTGGATTTGGATGGCTCCTGCCTTTCTTGTTTGCTCCGTAGATCTAAGACAGATCAGGAAGGGAGAGGTTTTGTGGTGCGCTTGTATGAGTTACCTGGGTCGCGGGTGTGCCCGGTCCGCTGTTTTCGGGAGTTTGTTGCAGTGAGGCCGGAGGGCCCGGCATCCTTGTTGGTTCATGCAGACGGGCTGTCTCTGTCAAAATTCCAGTTTTCACAGGTGTTCAAAAAATGTATCCTGTTGTCCGGCAGAGGTGGAGCAGGTTTTAGCTCTCATTCCTTTAGAATTGGCGCAGCTACGGAAGCAGCTCGGTGGGGATTATCCCCGGCGATGGTTAAGAAGATCGGCAGGTGGGAGTCAGACAGATATAGGTTGTATGTGCGGCCTCACTTGCTTTGAGGCGGTGGAGATAAGATGTGCTGGAGGTGGATATGGAGTAGTTACGTTGTTGTTTTGTGTTGTTTTAGGTGCAGGTCCCTGCTTGATTTGGATCATGGGGCACTCCTACGTACACTGGGGAGGTGTGCGTGCTGATGTTCGTCCGGCCGGACGGCAGTTGGGCATGGATCACGCAGAAGTGCAGGTCAGATGGTTGGGCCTGCGGGGCATGCTGTGGTGTAGGCTGTTACCAGAGGTACAATTTTATGCGGGTTTGGACAGGGCGCCGGATATCTTAGTGGTGCACCTTGGCGGCAATGATTTGGGCATTCGGTCGTCCAGGGATTTAGTGAGGGATGTGAAGATTGACCTTTTGCGGTTGTGGTCGGCGTTCCCAGGAGTGGTTATTGTATGGTCTGATATTGTGGCTCGCAAGGTGTGGCGGCAGGCACGTTCCGTACATAGCTTAAACAAAGCGCGAGCAAAGGTCAACAAGGTAGTTGGCAGATTTGTGGCACGCAATGGCGGTGTTGTGGTGCGGCATAAGGAGTTGGAGGGTAGAGAGGTAGGTTTCCTCAGGGCGGATGGTGTTCATCTAAACGAGGTGGGTCTGGATATGTGGACCCTGGACATTAAGGAGGGCATGGAGAAAGCCCTGCAGTTGTGGAGGGACAATCATGTGTAAGGGGTCACACATGATTGTCGTGGCGGTAGGAGGAGGGGTCTTTGGAGGCACGGAATGGTAAGAAGGAGAAGCAACAATGGAGATTGTTGCAAGAGAACTCGGGGCGTTTAACCCGGGATAGTATTGGAGGGGCTGGGGAGTGGTTACCCAGCTCATATATATTCCTGATGGGCAGGGTCCCCAGGAAGGGAGAGAGAGGTCTTGGACATGGTTGGTGCCCTCGGGTCAGGTGCAGAACGGCTGTAGGGTAAGGGGTCCAGACCTAATAAGGAAACGATGGAGTTTAATGATTGAAGTGCCTTCAAGGATCCTTTATCTGGAGTTGGGAAATAGAGCAGGATGTTATCATGGAGTTATGATGTGTTTATGGTTATGCTCTTTTTCAGAAAAAAGGTGTGTTTAATAAATGGCTGCTGTGGCCTTTACACCAAAATTCATGTGTGGTCTCTTATTGGGGTTTGGGGTGTAAGGTCGTAGATAGCGGAAGCATCAAACATACCTTAAGTCAAGTAAGCCCAGCGTAATGTAGGCGCAGCCGTAATGAAGGAAGCGCATGACTAGGTGTTTGGGAGTTCTAGGCTATTATGTTCTAGGTATTATGTTTTAGGCTATATTTATAGGGATTGGAGGGTTATGTGAAAGGGGCATGGGGCAAAATGTATCTATATGTGGTGGGTGGAGAATAAAGTATATAAGTCCATGCGGGGAAGAGGCAGCCCTCTTTCCCGCTGGACAACAGGAGAAAGTTTTGTCCCGCCCGCCCTCCCAGTATTTTCTCCTGTTTATGGGAATTTGTCGGTTGGGGTTTTGTTTTGTCACAGTAGCGATGGCGGTAGGAGGAGGGGTCTTTGGAGGCACGGAATGGTAAGAAGGAGAAGCAACAATGGAGATTGTTGCAAGAGAACTCGGGGCGTTTAACCCGGGATAGTATTGGAGGGGCTGGGGAGTGGTTACCCAGCTCATATATATTCCTGATGGGCAGGGTCCCCAGGAAGGGAGAGAGAGGTCTTGGACATGGTTGGTGCCCTCGGGTCAGGTGCAGAACGGCTGTAGGGTAAGGGGTCCAGACCTAATAAGGAAACGATGGAGTTTAATGATTGAAGTGCCTTCAAGGATCCTTTATCTGGAGTTGGGAAATAGAGCAGGATGTTATCATGGAGTTATGATGTGTTTATGGTTATGCTCTTTTTCAGAAAAAAGGTGTGTTTAATAAATGGCTGCTGTGGCCTTTACACCAAAATTCATGTGTGGTCTCTTATTGGGGTTTGGGGTGTAAGGTCGTAGATAGCGGAAGCATCAAACATACCTTAAGTCACGAGGAAGAGGGAAACCGCAAGAAGTGAGCTGATTGGGTGGACAGTACAGTGGGCGGGCCTGGGTCTCGTAAGATGAGTGTATTCATCTAGCATTCATTTTCCACCCTCTTGTTCCCCCTCCACGCAATGACACTCTGACAGCTGAGCTGCCACCAATGCTTTAAGCTACATTACTGGGTCTCTTTTGTACCCCAGCAGGGACCCAGCAATGTAGAGCAATCATTGCAGCGCTAGTGTAGTGAGGGGGGCCTGCGGGCCCCCCTAGCTACGGGGCCCGGTCGCAGTTGCGACCGCTGCGACCTCTATTAGCTACGCCACTGGTCTGGGGCACATGCCCCGCCTGTCCCCCCCCCCTAGCTACGCCCCTGCCCTAGAGCATAGTAAAAAAAATAAAAAATAAACTTAATTAGTATCGCTGCGTCCGTAAAAGTCTGAACTATTACAATATATCATTATTTAACCCGCACGGTGAACGCCAGAGCCTCTATTTTTTTGGTCACCTCATCTCCCACAAAAAATTAAATAAAACGTGATCAAAACATTGCATGTACACCAAAATGGTATTATTAAAAACTACAGCTTATCCCGCAAAAAATAAGCCCTCATATCACTTAATCGACGGAAAAATAAAAAAGTTACAGCTCTCGGAATTTGGCGACACAAAATAAATTTTATTTTTTACACTTAGGTTTTTACTTGTAAAAGTAGTAAAATATAGAAAAAACTATATATATTTGGTATCGCCGTAATCGTATTGACCCAAAAAATAAAGTTAACATGTTGTTTTAATTGCACAGTGAATTCCGTCAAAAAAACTACGCACAAAAAACCATGGAGGAATCGCTGTTTTTTTCATTTTCTACCCCACAAATAACTTTTTTTCCCATTTTCTACTTCATTATATAGCAAAATAAATGATGCTACGGAAACCTACAACTCGTCCCGCAAAAATCAAGCCCTCATAGGACTATATCAACGGAAAAAACGAAAATGAAAATCTGAAAAAAGGGCTGCGGCGGGGAGGGGTTAATATGCTGTGTTTCCCGGTTTTAGAAACACGCTACATGTGACCCTAATCTTTTTCCTCAACATTTGACAGGGCTCAGGAGTGAAAGAGTACCATGCAAAATTGAGGCCTAATTTGGCGATTCACAAAGTATTGGTTCACAATTGCAGAGGCTCTGATGTGAAATAATAAAAGGAACCCCTGAGAAGTGACGCCATTTTGAAAACTGCACCCCACTAGGCATTTATTAAGGGGTGTAGTGAGCATTTTCCCCCCACAGGTCTTTTCCTTAAATGATTGCGCTGCGAATGATGCAAAGTAAAAATTTAAATTCTTCCCTAGATGTGCTATTTCAGTGGCAAATATGTCGTGCCCAGCTTGTGCCACTGGAGACACACACCCCAAAAAATTGTTAAAAGGGTTTTACCGGGTATGGCGCTGCCATATATGTGTAAGTAAACTGCTGTTTGGGCATGCTGTAGGGTTCAGAGGGGAAGGATCACCATTTGGCTTTTGGAGCATGGATTTTGCTTGGCAGTAGTTTTGTTTGGACTCTTACTGGTGTTTCCGTTTATAATGTGGGGGGTACATGTAAGCTGGGCGGAGTATATAAGGGGCATAGTCAGGTGGTATAATAATGGGGTAAAAAAACAATAAAATAATCCATAGATGTGTGTTACGCTGTGACACAATCCTTTCTGCACAGGCCGGTGTCTCACTAATAAATGGTCCTTACTTATTCCCCTTTTGGTCCACACTCGGCATCTTTGCAGTTTGGGGAATTTTGCCGGGAAAGTGTTGTCCTGGTATAATACGGGCACCCTCGCTTCAAGCAGATATGCTTGGGCTCTCCCCTTCCTGGTTCCCTAATTTTAGGGGCCTTGATAATTCGCCACTTGAAACAGAAGAAATGTTCCCCTCGGGTCGGCACAACTGCATATTTTTTCTTTCCTGACTTATTGGAGCCTTAACTAATTTTATTTTTTCATAGACGTAGTGGCATGAAGGCGTTTTTGTTTTTTTGCGGGACGAGCTTTTATTGGTACCATTTTGGGGTACATGCGACTTTTTGATCACTTGTTATCCTTTATTTTTTGGGAGGCAAGGTGACCAAAAAACAGCAATTCTGGCATAGTTTTTTAGTTTTTTTTATACAGCGTTCACCATGCGTTATCAATTACATGTTACCTTTATTCTGTGGGTCAGTCCGATTCTGGCGATACCTAATTTATAGCAGAGGCTGGACGGCAGCACGGAGGGCTTAACGGGAAGCCTCCATGACTGCCGTAGGAGGGAGGGTTCAGCC
This sequence comes from Rhinoderma darwinii, assembly GCF_050947455.1. NCBI lineage: Eukaryota > Metazoa > Chordata > Amphibia > Anura > Rhinodermatidae > Rhinoderma > Rhinoderma darwinii. The sequence goes on along the minus strand of NW_027464286.1, from coordinate 238,699 downwards.
AATAAGAAGGACAGGTTAGGTGAGGGAGGAGGGAGAGATGTGAGGAGCCGGGGTGTGGTAACTGTTCCTCCCGCTGTTTTCGGCATTGAGCCGGAAGCAGCGGGAGGAGAAACAATCAAAAAACGTAGCTCCCACCCACCCGCCCTGAATTAGGTTTCCCCTGCTCTGTTTAGTGTTAATTGACCCATGTTGGGTCATGTGAATTATAGTAGGAATTCTCTGGTCGAACTCCTAAAAGAGTTATCCGAATGTTTCGGATTAAATTGCATTTAATTAATGTTAAATAAATAAACGGCTGCTGTTGCCATTTCACATCCAACCTCGGTTGTCACGTGTCTTTATTGGGAAGGGGGTGAAAAAAGGGGAATAAAGGTAAAATGGTTAATCAGCACATGACTCTACTTAGGCTAGTCAAGCACTTTTTTATGTTTTACAACTTTTTGCACAATAAAATAACTTTTGTAAAGAGAATGGATTTTTTTTTGTCGCCAAGTTGTGAGAGCCATAGCTTTTTAATTTTTTAATAGACGGAGCTGAGGGCTTGTTTTTTGCGAGAAGAGTTATAGTTTTTATAGGTACCATTTTTGGGTACATGCAACTTTTTGATCACTTTTTTTTTAAAGTTTTGGAAGAAAAGTGACCAAAAAATAGCAATTATGTCAGTATCTTTTAGTATCTTTTAGTTTTTGGTTTTTTTACGGCATTCACTGTGCGGAATAAATAACATAATATATTTATAGTTCAGATCGTTACGATCGCAGCGATACCAAATATGAATGTCTTTATTATTTTTTCAATAATAAAAGACTTGATAAGGGAAAAAGGGCGATTGTGTTTTATGTTATTACTTGAAACTTGAAACTTTAAGGGTATGTGCACACGAGAACTGGCTTTTACGTCTGAAAAGACAGACTGTTTTCAGGAGAAAACAGCTGCGTCGTTTCAGACGTAAAAGCTCCTCCTCGCATTATTGCGAAGCGTCTTTGACGCCCGTAATCTTGAGCTGCTCTTCATTGACTTCAATCAACAATTATGTTGCAAAGAAGAGTCCTGCACTTCTTTGCCGAGGCAGTCAATTTACGCGTCGTCGTTTGACAGCTGTCAAACGACAACGCGTAAATGACAGGTCGTCGGCACAGTACGTCGGCAAACCCATTCAAATGAATGGGCAGATGTTTGCCGACGTATTGTAGCCCTATTTTCAGGTGTAAATCGCCTCATTTATGCCTGAAAATAGGTCGTGTGAACCCAGCCTTATTGTATTTTTTACAACTTTTCTTTTTTCTTTTTTTGCACTTTTTTTTTTACACTTTTCTTTAGTCCCACTAGGGCACTTGAAGCTCCAACTGTTTGTTTGATGTTCTAATACATTGGCACTACCTATGTAGTGCAATGTATTAGAACTGTCAGTTATTCACTGACAGCAAGCCGATCAGGCTCCACCTCTGGGCGGGGCCTAATCGGCTTCCGTAATGGCAGATAGGAAGCCATTGTTAGGCATACTGTTGCCATAGTAACAGTCGCCAGCCTTGCCATCGCATGGCAGGCTGCCGATTTCTTACAAACCACTTGGATGGAGCGATTGCTTTGGATCGCTGCATTGAAGGGGTTAATGACAGAAATCAGAGCTAGCTCCGGTTCCTGCCTTTACAGTGGGATGTCCGCTGTAACATACAGCGGACACCCACTGCTGATGACGCCGGCTCAGCTTGTGAGCCGGAAGCTGAGCCGGCGCGATCTTGCTGATGGTACCGGAAGCCTTTTGGGCCCCGCCGATGACGGGGCATAGGAGGATTTCGTTGCTGGCAGACCGTGAGGCATTAGGCCTCCGATCGCCTTTGCAGCCACCGGCAACCCAGCGACCACGTTGCTGGTGTGCCGGTGGCTATAAACTCCTCACATGCTGCGATCCCTATTGAACGCAGCATGTGAGGGGTTAATCGGTTGGATCGGAGGCTAGCTCCAGTCCTGGCCGATACCTTAGGGTGCCAGCTTTAACATACAGCTGTCACACGGCGGTTATGTCGCTGGCTCAGCTCCTGAGCCAGCTCCATCTCCTTCACGTACAATTACGTGGTATTGCGTGAAAACACCATCTCCCATCACGTAACTGTACATGAAAATGCGGGAAGGGGTTAAAATCAATTTGGCGAACCTCTTTGAAAGAGAAAGGGCTTCTCTGTGGATATCCTCCTGCAGGGGATGGTTTCGACCTTCCCTCCAGGAATGGGAGACAGGAGGCCAAGCGAAAGACCTGCGTGCACCCCATGGGCACCTCCCGGCTCATGCCGCCCCGGTTCTGAAGGTTGTTCATCGGTGGGGTCTGGAATCGAGGGAGATCAAGACCATGTCGAGAAAATTTCTTGAGAGAAAGGTCTTGTTGACCTGCTTTCAGAAGCCCCTGGCGCTCAGGGACTGCCCAAGTAGAGACCTCAGGGTGGGATTAAAACTTTTAAACTCTGTGAGGATTCCCCAGAAGTTTTAGGATCTGGCTTGGCGCTGCTTCCATGGAGGCTGTATGTAAGGGGCAATCTGAAGTATAGAAACTCAGATGAAAGAGGTTGTCCTCGGGAGGAGTGCGGTGACATGCTGGAAAGCATGGACCATTTCTTGCTTCGGTGTCCCTTCATTGCAGAGGTTTACAAACGGGTGGGTGCTTCCATCGGTTGGCCCGGTCTGACCAACCTCTCCTTACGCTGGTTGGGCCTATGGGGCATTCGGAGAACTGGGTGGAAGGATTCATTGCACTTATTTTTTAGTTAGTTTAGTGATCAGGTATTTTTGTGGAACGCACGGTGTTTAGTGTCGACTCAGTTTAAAATCCTCCTGGAGGACGAGGTGTGTAGGAATATCATGGGTGACCTGGTGAAGGTCCGGTCTCTGGAGGTTGAGAGACTGGGTGCATCCAAGGCCTCTCGACTTTGGAGGGGCTTTAATTTTAGGGTGCCTTAGGTCGAACCAACCTTTAGGGGGAGGGGAGGGGGTGCCCCGGGGTATTAGACTGGGGGTAGGGGTCTACACCTGGCCATGCCACCGTGAAATAGTGATAGGGACAGAATGAGGGACAGCCGGAGGGACAGATTAGTTTATAAAGTAATAAGGGATAGAGATAGGGCAAGCTGGATGGGTTTAGCGATAGGGACAAGGGTAGTGGTTGGGGGTGGCTTTGGCCTCTGGGCTGGTGCTCTAGGGGGGCTTTCCTCTCCTTCCCCTCTGTTGATGGGCTGAGTAAGCACAAGAAGGTGTTTGTTTTGAGCTTTTGGAGACAGAAAAAGGGTTTACAAGCGGACAAACTTAGGTTTTCGGGTTTATGTATATAGTATGCTATTTGGTTATAGTTATGTGTCTGTTATGATTTGTATGGTGTATAGGTGTATGCATGGGTTTGTCTGAATGTTGAGGTAAGATGGGCAGTAGATAGGTGGGGGGCCTGGGGGTGTGCCCAGCCTGATTCTGGACTACGTGAACGTGAAGAGGACATGTGACGTTGGATTGGGCTGGGTCAGTGTGTTGGGTGTTGGGGGCCAGCATCTGAACTATGCGGACATGGGAGGACATGAGGAGTGATGCTGGTCAGGGGAGGTAATGGGTGGTGATGAAAAAGATAGTATGTATAAGGTTAGGCATGAATGTGGATAAGTTAAATTAAATTTAATAAAAAAAGAAATATCTAAAATAAAAAATAATTAAAAAAAAAATTCATTATTTTTTGGGGGTTTTGTACTTTTTTTTCATTTACATGGTGCACTGAAGTAAGTGCACCACGGGATGGTAATTTTTTCTTTTTTAGAGTTTATTATTATTATTTTGTTGTTTCTATTATTAGTCTGATTATTATTAATTTTGTTTTATATATGTGGTGATTTTGGTTTTTAGGGGGCCATTGGTTGGCACAAGGTTATAAGAGTATGTTATAATAAGTATGCCGTATATAGTGTTATAGTTATGTTTCCTTGGGTTTGGGTTGGGGGTATAGGTGTGTGTATGAATGAGTATGGGATTATAGTTATGTATGCATGGGGATGTATGTAAGAATGGCCAGGCTGGGTAAATTAATTTTGATGTATAGAAATGTACATACATTTTTTTTGTTGTGTTTTGCAAATATTGTATATTTTGTAATGTTTTATATTTTTCTATTAAAAGAGTACCAGCAGTGACTAATGAGGAGGGAGGTTGTGTCTGAGTGCTGCTGCTGTGTCTGATCTGTGAGGACCACACCCAGGATCGAGGGAGTTTCCTTTTTTCACCAGCCCAGGTTCATATCACCTGCCTGGGCTAAGGAAACGTCCGTGAAGGAGGCTCCATTCATACATGGAGCCTCAGACCTCTACCCCCTTGAGCATGCAGGCGGGGGGTAGAGGGTCTTCCCAACCTGTTGGGAAGGTGCAGCCAGCATCAGGGGTGAGAAGGTCATCCCGTGGAAATATCTGTGCGGCCCCCCCCTGATGCTGGGGCTCTGGAAGGAGTCGAGAGGAGAGACGTGGAGGAGGAGATGGAAGTACGCCCAGGTGGAGGCCCAGGAGAAGGCCCGACGAGAAGGCCCAGCAAGGCAAGATACCCGACCCAGGGACCAGAGTACGGTCGAGGAGTGGGGGTTACTGCGGTCGGGGAAGTCGGTGGAAACCTTCAGCTCCCGCCTAGCTGCCCGACTGGAAGAATACCGGGACCTCGGTAAGTCCCTGCGGCGGCTACGGGAAGATCTGGCAGTCGCCAGGGGACGAGCCGCGAAAACAACAGGCGCCAAGAGGTCCCGGTATAGTCTCCAGGTAAAACAAATTCTGGAGGAAGTCAAGGCGGTGGAGGAAAGGAGATTGGAGATCGTGGCCGGTGAGGGAGCCTTCGGGGAGAAGCTGGAGAATGACGAGAGGTTTTCCCTGATGGCGTCCCCCACGCAATGTAACCAAACCCCCTGCAAAGGAGAAGAAAGGAAAAATGGAGAGGCTGCTAAAAGTGCAGAGGCATCGGAGGCTGCAGAAAAGGAAGCCAGGATTACAGAGGCCGCAGAAGTGGAGGCCGCAGAAGTGGAGGCCGCAGAAGTGGAGGAGAGTGTGGAGGTGGAGAGGATGCCAATCCGGGAGGGGACGAAGACGGGCTCGGAGGCCCCCTGGGAAGGCAGTAATGGATGGGCAAATGGGGAACTTTCCTGCAGCCAAGGTGTACAAAACTTTGAATCGGGCAGTGAGCAGCCCCCGGGGGTTGCTCACGCAAATACGGCTGCAGGAGTCCCCAGTGTCCCTCCAGAACATTTGTTTTGGAGCTCATTGCCACCAGAGGAGGACAAAGTGCAAAAGAAAAAGCTATGGAAGATAAGACGGAAGAAGACAGGTGGGGTATCCAATAAGTATTCCTACCTGTCTTCCTTGCATTCCGGACCAGGTGAGAGCTCGGTTCGGGACGCAAGCCCCGCAAATCCCCCAGCTTCGGCCTCTACAGTGGGGTCGGAGCGGGAAAGCGGACAGAATAAAATGGTGTCGGTTATACTTAATGTGGCCAAGATGGCGCCGGACGCCGTCTCCTGTAAAGGAGGCGGTGCAAGCGGCCAAGAGGCGTTAGGGGGCGTATCCCAGTTTCCGGTGTATGGGGAACCTCAGAAGCCGGCCTTTGGTCCAATACCCTATGATGACAGATGAACCAACACATGGATGCAATGGTAAGTTTGGTTTCCAGGTTCTGGGTTGTCCCTGGGTACAACAACACTGCTACCCGATATGTGCAGACATGTCTTCTCTGTGCCGGCCATAACACAGGGAGAACAGTAAAAGCTCCCGAGAAGCATACCGCAAGGCCATTGTACCCATTGCAGCGACTGCAGATTGATTACATACAGCTACACAAGGTTGGTAGGTATGAATATGTCCTTGTCTGTGTTGATATCTTTTCAGGATGGCCTGAAGCATGATGTGTGGCAACAGCCAATGCAAAAACACGGCTAAGAAGCTGCGCAATGAAGTGATATGTACGTCTGGTGTTGCAGAAACCATAGAAAATTATCCAGCTACACATTTCACAGGGGAAATATTTAGAGAAGTAATGTCAGCATTAAACATTGAACACACGTTCCATAAACCCCATCACCCCCAGCGTAGTGGGGCGGTAGAAAGAATGAATTGGTACACTGAAGTTAAAAATTCAAAAGGCAATGTCTGAGACAGGAAAAACATGGACAGAATGCCTTCTAATAGCGTTACACTCAGTCAGAGTCACTCCAAACAGAAAGATCTTACTGCATTTGTGGGAGCACTGAATAAAAATAGAATTTCTTTGTATTATCGTGTTTATGGTTCCCTTCCAGATCCAGATTTACTTGCAGGGTCTCTTTATGTTAAGCCCAGAGATTGGATAATGGTAAAGACACACGTCTGGATAACTCTTGAGCCCGGATGTAACGAACCGTATCAAGCCAGCTGACCATTTCCACTTCGGTAAAACTTGAAGGGAAAGCTTCCTGGATATTTACCGGTCACTGCAAGAAGGTTCTGAACCCCGAGGCTTCATCATTGTAACCTATCTTTTACTCCAATGTATTACATCCTTAAATCCCAAAGGAGAATTGAGACAAGATTATCAAATATCATCAGACTGTCGTAAAAAATGACTAACTTGTGTCCGATGGTTGGAACTTGACATTGTACGATTACCATATGTGGACGAATGTCAGCATCCCTCATACAATAGTAGGGCATGTTTTTGACCCTTGATGGGTGGTCAACATTACTAAAAGAGTGCATCCGTGGATGATGGACTACAGATAAGGAATCCCAGGAAATTGGAAAGGGGTCAATATGATGGCACTTAAGCTGGGAGATACTACTAGTAGTAAATTGAAAATTAGCTTTCAGAAGGCCTCAGATTATCTAGGCTGTCACATGCCACATTCAAATGACTGTTTAGGTTGGTATGTGCATGATTAAGCTTGTGGATGGGCATAACATTTTACGAAAAGAGAAAATACCACCTGTACCCAAAGGGGAGCTATTCCTGATCTTGGGGATAATTCTAATCAAAGTGATCCTTCCATATACAGACAGGAAAGATATCATAGCCCCATGGGTAACAAGACTAGTGAACCCTGGTGCCTTTTCCATAATTCACTAAGACTTGTGGAATTAGCAGATATGATGGTACATCATAGGAGTGGCGCCTTTAAGCTTCCGGATGATATCTATATAGTGTGGTAATAATGCATATAAATGGATACCTATGAGAGCAGAAGGAACCTGTACATTAGCTAGACTCCAGTCAGCCACATGGGTATGGGAAGATAATGATTATCCTTGCAGTAACATATCAAACCATATGTTGTTCAAGAGGGAAGCTAACCCGAGTAAGGCTAAATCCCTAGTATATGTTCCCTGGCAAGAAAAGTTAGGCCTATCACTCATACTAGTAGGGCTATCTGTAAGAAATGCACATAATATTGAAAAGCTTGCTGACTTATTTGACAATATTACAGAATATGTTTTTGATGCTTTAAATATAACTAGCACATTTACCAGTCAGCTTATCTTAGTAACTATCCAGCATGCTGTAGTCCTGGACTATCTCATACCATCCCAAGGCGGTATGTGTCAGATAGTAGGCCCTGCCTGCTGCCATTATATAGAACCCTCTGGCCTGTTGCAAGTCACGTATGATATCGAGCAGGATAATAACTCTCAGGATAACTGGAATTCAGATTTGCTTAGTTGGCTAAACCCAGCTAACTGGTTTAAGGGAATAGGTTCAGTTTTATGGAATATTACATAGGTATTTATTATAGGAATACTGATTTATTTGATTGTCAAACTAATTTTTTTATGCTGATGACGGAGTGTTGTAATGGTTATAAAAACCCAACGCAGATTAAAGTTCTATGTGTAGAAAAAGGAGAAACATTGGGACATAAAATAACTTCTACATCCCTGCTTCCAGTAACAGTTCCCACGCCTCAATTCATCAAGGATGATGGATGGATATGCGCCTACTGTGATGGATGAAACCCCTCTCAGGTCGACATATGTGTCCATCGTGGTGGTGTTAGGAAAGAATCAGATAATTAGGAATAGATTTGTGTGGCCAGGAACACCCCACTCTTAGGTAAATGATTTACAGATGATCTGTGGGAAAGGATCTCAAGGCATGTTTGATGATCCCTCTGTTTATGTGGCTACCCGTGTAATCCGTGATATACCTGTAAAGGATCTGCCAGACACAGCTTCTGTGTCGACGCCCGTGGGTAATCAGTCTGCACCTGCTCCTAGGTCTGATAGAGTGACTCGATCTGCTACCACTCAGGCTGGTAGGCTCAGGCGTGGGATAACCTATCACAGCAAGGCCAGACGGTTCTAGTGCCCGCCCTCGGTCTATTTATACCTGCATTTCCTGCTTGTCTTTGCCTGTGATTCTTTCCTGTTTCCTGGCTCTGCTGCTCCTGCTATTATTATTGAGCTTGCTTCATTTTGACCCTGGCTTTACTGACTACGCTCCTGCTCTACGTTTCCTGGTTTGACTCGGCTTGTTCACTACTCCTGTTGCTCACGGTGTTGCCATGGGCAACTGCCCCATTTCCCTTAGCTTCTGTGTGCCCTTGTCTGTTTGTCTGTCGTACACATATTGAGCGTAGGGACTGTCGCTCAGTTGTACGCCGTCGCCTAGGACGGGCCATGCAAGTAGGCAGGGACTGAGTGGCAGGTAGATTAGGGCTCACCTGTCTGTCTCAATACCCCGTCATTACAATACCACAGTTTCAGCTGTAACTCATGATAGGTAGATTCCCCAATCTAATGGACACCATACTAGGTTAGGAAGGGATAGGAGGATCCGAGTTTTCACCTTCAGAGGATATCGGTTCCCATAGGGATAGAATAGTTGGATGCAGTATTTTGTCAAAAAGAGGGGAACTGTCAGTAATAAATCTAATACCTGTTAGATTTATTTTGTATTAATATTATCAATACAAAATGACTGCATTATATTGTTTGAGATATGTATTAGATGTGTATTAGATATGTTTTTAATCTTCTCTTAAATGAATGCATTCCTTATTCCCTAAGATAGGGTAAAGATGACATCATCTGGCATTCCAAACAGATGAGTACCAGGAAGAAAGTCATTACCTTATATGGAAGTATTGTTGGGTGTATACCTATATGTACTTGGCATCATCTGATTGGTTGTGTCTTAAGTGAAAGCATGAACCTATAAATAAAGGCTCCGTCCACAGCCATTTTAGATTTCTGTACATCAAACCATTGTATGTGCAATCTCTCCCGATCGGTCATTTTTGTAAATATGAATGAATCCTGGACAAATTCTGTTATGGAGAAAAGGAACTCAAGAGTGATGGGGATTAATTTCACAGTGGGGCATATGTGAGCTGGGCAAAGTACATCAGGGGCATAGTCAGGTGGTATAATAATGGGGTAAAAAAAAAACAATAAAATAATCCATAGATGTGTGTTATGCTGTGACACAATCCTTTCTGCACAGGCCGGTGTCGCACTGATATATGTCCTTCCTTATCCCCCTTTTGGTCCACACTCGGCACCTTTGCAGTTTGGGGAATTTTGCTGGGAAGTGTTGTCCTGGTATAATACGGGCACCCCAGCAGATATGTTTGGGCCTTCCCCTTCCTGGCTCCCTAATTTTAGGCCCTTGATTCTTTGCCTCTTAAAATCGAAGAAATGTTCCCCTCGGGCTTGCACAACTGCATATATTTTATTTCCTGACTTATTGGAGCCTTGACTAATTTTATTTTTTGATAGACGCAGTGGTATGAGGGCTGTTTTTTGTGGGACAAGCTGTAGTTTGTATTTGGTACCATTTTGGGGTACATGCGACTTTTTGATAATATTTTATCTAATTTTTTGGGAGGCAAGGTGACCAAAAACCGCAATTCTGGCATAGTTTGTTTAGGATTTTTTTTATACAGCGTTCACCATGCATTATAAATTACATGTTAACTTTATTCTGCGGGTCAGTACGATTCCGGCGAAACCAAATTTATAGCACTTTTTTATGTTTTACAAATTTTTGCACAATAAAATTACTTTTGTAAAAATAATGTATTTTTTCTGTCGCCAAGTTGTGAAAACCATAACTTTTTAATTTGTTTGTCGATGGGGCTGTATGAGGGCTTTTTTTTTGCAAGACGAGCTATAATTTTTATAGGTATCATTTTTGGGTACATGCAACTTTTTGATCACTTTTTATTCCAATATTTGTAGGTCAAAGTGACCAAAAAACAGAAATTCTGGTATAGATTTTATGGGTTTTTTTACCACGTGGAATAAATAACATAATATTTTTATAGTTCAGGTTGTTACGGTCGCGGCGACACCAAATATGTGTGGTTTATTTATTTTTTAAAAATAATAAAGGCCTTGATAAGGGAAAAGGACGATTGCATTTTATTTTATTACTTGAAACTTTTTTTTTTTTTTTTTTTGAATTATATATATTTTTTTTTTCATATGAACAAAGACATACATGGTATCAGTTACTTGAAACTTTTTTGACACTTTTTTTTAAATTCCACTAGGGGACCTGAAGGTCCAACTGTCTGATTTTTTTTTTTCTAATACATTGCACTACCTATGTAGTGCAATGTATCAGATCTGTCAGTCATTCACTAACAGCAAATCGATTAAGCTTCGCCTCCGGGCGGGGCCTAATCGGCTTACATAATAGCAGAGCAGGAGACCATCATTAGGCTTCCTGTTGCCATAGCAGCAGTCGGGGGCCCTGCGATTGCAGGGCAGGGCTGCCGATCTGCCGCCAACCACAAGGATGCAGCGATCGCTGCATCTAAGGGGTTAATGGCAGGGATCGGAGCTTGCTCCAGTTCCTGCCATTACAGGTGGATGTCTGGCCACCAGAGGGAGTACTTCCCAGAATTACAGCAAGGTGAATAAGGTAAAGCAAGCTGACTCACAGCTGCTGTAAATGTGTAAGGGAATCTCACCCCCCTCCCTATTTTTGTCTACAAGCCAGGAAAAGGTGTCTTCAAATTGCTAAGCATTGTCCGGCTCCCAATTTGGGAGTGATTGTACAATGCAGCTGGTAGACGCTATAGGACACACCAAAAGGCTAAGGGTATGTTCACACGCTTAAAGGAACAGTGTCATCACAATTTTTTTTAAAATATGTTAAAGATGTTAGTGCTTTATTAAAAACGTTTATATTTATTTGTGTGTTTGTGTTTTACTTTTTCTTATTTTTACACTTTTTCTTCCCTATGGGGGCTGCCATTTTTTTTTCCATTTCTGTATGTGTCGATTAACGACACATACAGACATGGAATACGGCAGCCACAGTCCCATAGGGACTGCGAACGGGGCCCGTTCCATCCACTAACATGTACGCCGTCTGTGTGGGAACTGCGCATGCACCGCTCCCACACAGTCCAATTTGAAATGCGCGCCGTCCGGCAACATTTTCCTGTGGACCGGAAGTCGCGGCCGGACAGTAAGATTACTACTTCCGGTCGCGGCTTCCGGACTTGTGCACTTGGACCAGCGGCAGCAGACGGAGCGGACGGGCCGGAGGGAGCCGCGGCAGCAGGAGCAGGTAAGAGATTTCTATGTATGTTCGTGTTTGTGTACGTTTACTACTGTATGTAAACCTACTACACTGTGTGTTAGCTCAAAAAATGGCGACACACAGTGTAGGAGGTTAGACCGTTCAAACCCCTCGTTTATCCCGGCACTAGCCAGGATAAAGGAGGGGGGGATGCTGAGAGCTCACTAGAGCGAGGGCTTTTTAGCCAATTTTGCAATGCTGTAATTTTGGGAATAGCTCCATCTAGTGACCAGCAATGGGAAATATTATAAATTAGAATTAATTTATAATATTTCCTGACTCGTGAAAAAAATAAAAAAAATTTGAACAATGTTTAATCACCTACACACTAAATGTTTAATTAAAAAAAAAAAAATGTTTTTCTGGCAACACATTCCCTTTAATAAAAAACGTCTAAAAATACGGAGCTGTTTTCAAGGGAAAAAAGCTCTTGATTTTCAGGCATTTATTAATCAAACTTGCTTTTTTCGCTGCGTTTTTTACGGCCGTTTTTGGAGCTGTTTTTTTATAGAGTCAATGAAGAACTGCTTCAAAAACAGCTCAAGAAGTGACATGCACCTCTTTTTCGTGGGGCGTCTTTTTACGTGCCGTTTTTTGAAAATAAGGCGTAAAAAAATGCCCGTTGGAACACAACGCCGTATTTCCCATTGAAATCAATGGGCAGATGTTTGTGGGCGTTCAGCTTCTGATTTTTCAGCCGTTTTTTGAGACGTTTACTGCCCGAAAAGTGTCTGAAAACACTACGCGTGCACATACCCTAAAAATGATGAAAGTGAAGTGAATGACTTTTCAATTGACAGGTTCACATGGTGTGTATTTGGCGTGATTTTTTTGGTGCATTTTACGTACCAAAGACTGCATCAAAAAACGCTTGATTGCACTTATCATTTACATAATTGGTAAAGTGTGCTGTTAGTATATACAACCCGCTTTTTTACACACGTGTTTTTAAAAAATGCGCTGTGTAAATATAGAAGTGTCGAGTCAATTACTATGCACGTAAAACACGCCAAATGTTCCCATAGTCAATGGGAGTCCTAATTATTCGCCAAAATGCACACACAAAATGCGTCAAAAAACACACAAACAAGGTGGCAAATGCTTGATTAAGCTTCCCATTTATATCAATGGGAAAACGAGCCGTTACTTCTTTATGCAAGCGTTTTAAAATATAATTTTGCATAAAAAAGATCAGTGGGGGGGTTGTGTGTGGCACAGCTGCATGTTTGGGGGGATTTGTGTGTGTGAGTGTGGTGGGGGGTGCTTGTCGCTGATTCTTCAAAACACCTGATAAGCGGCTATGAAGGATCAGCGGCGCCCTTGCATACTCCGTTGCACAAAAATAGGACACAGCTCTTCTGCGCACACTACGCACACACACAGCTCTGCTATACACACAGCTCTGCTACACACACACACACACACACACTCACATATCTCTGCTACACACACACAGTTCTGCTACACACACAGCTCTGCTACACACAAAGCTCTCATACACACACAGCCTTTGCTACACACACAGTTCTGCTACACACACACACAGCTCTGCTACACACACACACATACAGCTCTGCTATACACACACACACACACACACACACAGTTACAGCAAGTGTGCGGGGGTGACCACGAGGGGGGGGGGTGTGGCAGGGGGGCCGCGAGAGACAGACATGGACAAACACCTTACCTGCAGTGCTGCCGGTCTTCCTAATGGCGCCGGCTTTCCACCTACAAACCAGCTTCTATGCTGGGTCGCTCTGAACTGTGCCTGCGCAGTACAGAGTGACATAGCAGAAGCAGAGGATACAACGAAGGAGAGCCGTATACACTCTAGCTGCCGTATTCCATCTGTGTATGTGTTAATAAAAAAATTTTTTATGTGAAAAAATAAATAATGTCAATATAATATTTTATTAAATAAAAACACATAAATTAATAATAATAAAAAAATCATGACACTGTCCCTTTAGGGTATGTTCACACGCAAACTCAAAAACGTCTGAAAATATGGAGCTGTTTTCAAGGGAAAACAGCTCCTGATTTTCAGACGTTTTTTAAGCCACACTTGATTTTCGCGGCGTTTTTCACTGCGTTTTTTTACGGCCGTTTTTGGAGCTGTTTTTAATAGAGTATATGAAAAACGGCTTCAAAAACGTCCCAAAAAGGGACATACACTTCTTTTCCGCAGCTGTTATTTTACGCGGCCGTTTTCTCAAAACGGCCGCATAAAAAAACGGCCCATCGTAACAGAACGCTGTTTTTTCCATTGAAATCAATAGGCAGATGTTTGGAGGCATTCTGCTTCCAAAAATAAGCCGTGTGAACATACCCTCAAGAGTTTAATACCGCGGATCTAAGCTAATTTCGTTCCCCGCCATTCCAGCCGGATGTCAGCTGTAATACACAGCTGACATTCGGCGATGATGGCACCGACTCGGCTTCTGAGCCGGTGCCATCCATTTGTCGTATGAATACGGTAAAATACAGGAAGCACTGGCTTTCCATGACGTATCCATACGACAAATGTTGGGAAGGGGTTTATATTGAAAAATGATATCAATTAAAACAAACAATCACTTCCATTGAAAAAGTGGGGCAGGCCAGCATGTTTTTCAGCAAGGTTTTTTTCGCTTTAGGATTTTGTATGTGTAATTCAGTGTTCACTCAATGGTTAAATGGGTAAAATTATTTCGCTCAGATAAGCTCCTTAGGCTGAGTTCACACATAGCGGCCACAGCACGGTGATGTGACCAATAAATTGCGCCCACATGCGATTATACCACAAAAATGGCACTTTTTTTTAATGACTGTTAATGGCAGCGCAGTTTTTCAGGTAAAATTGCTGTTTTGCTGTCAAACCACGACACCATCCACAGCCTATGAAACTTACATGAGTGAAATATTTTAAACTTTTGAGTGAACGCTGAATTGCATATACAAAGTCCTGAAACCAAAATAATAACTTTGTCGAAAAGCTCGCCATCCGCCAATCAGCTGCGCTGTGGATGCTACGTGTGAACGCAGCCTAAAGCTTGTATCTCCATGAGCAGTCTTTTATGCCCATCATTTAATCATTATATACTGTCAGTTTTGTCAATTGGGCTGGGGCTACACACGATACAGGTCACACATCCAAAGATCGCTGTGTCGCGCTGCGTACATCCACCGCTCCATTCACTGTCTATGAGACTGATGGAAACAGCCAAGGGCTTTACTCGGCTGTTTCCGTCATTCCCATGGACTTTGAATAGAGCCACAGAGCGCACGCTGGACAGCCGTTCCATTCAATGCCTACAGTCGAGCATTGAGGAAGATCTGGGGGTTCGGAACTCCCGTTCTTAAGATCGCTGGTTGTCCCAGGGCTGGGGCGCTCAGCGATCAGACAATTATCCCCAATGCTGTGGATCGGTGATAATTGAAGATTCTGGGAATATCCATTTAAGGTGTAAAGTCAGCTTTAGCCGAAACCTTCTGGAATTAAAGCACATGTTCCAAAGCACTGAGATAACTAATCTGTTGTTATACAGGCTACACCCACCCCATGCCAGTGTTTTTATACTTGGGCAGAAATACATTTTGTTTCCAGCCGATTAAACGTAAAAATAATCCATTCACAGATTGTGATAAACTAACTTTTTTTATTTAGAGCATTTTTCAGAATTATTAGCGTTTTGTTTTTTTATTTGATAAATGTTTCAAAGTGCTAAACATGTGAAATGCAACATTTTTCTTAACTGTAACACCTCTGAATTTCTAGTACACTATTCTTTGACATATGTCTACATGGCCAAGGGATGTCTTTGCAATATTTTGGCCTAATGCAGGAAATTAAACTGAAGAATACAGTTTTGGCAATTTGGAGAAAACCGTTTTGGAAAAAACATGTTACAGACGCTGTCAGCCACATCATTGACAAATTAAACCCATATGACAAGCCATACAATATAATGAGTACTGCTGATATAATGGTCATGCTAAAAAGTAATCCCCACACAACATACTTAGACCCCCAAGCCACAAGAAAACATGAAGCTCCTTTCAGATGGTTACACACATTATAACATGTTTTTAGCATGACATTTTCTTGCTGTGTCTCAGGGTGTTCTTCAGTACATGTATCACTATCCTCTAATACATCTATTTGATTCGCTATGTCTTCCGGGAGCACACAGTTGTTATGTGACATGCGTTGCCTGGTGGGTAAACATTCCATGGGGGAGACACGAGATTCCATTCCTATGTTTTCTGAACTATTTTCCGTTGTTCCATCTCCAGAAGAATCCTGGTTTGCTGTGTCACTTACTAAAGATGTTTTTGTCAGTGCAGAAAATGGTATTAATTTATCTACTAGCCACTCTATAAAAAACATAACTGTGGAGCTTTGAAGTCCCACCATAAAAGATCTAATAACCTGGATTTCGGGTTCATCGATTTCACTTTTTTCTGCGTTGAAAAAAATGATGTTGATGAGCAGACTGCACATGAGAATCACAAAACTACACGAAAGTCTCTGAAATCTGGTCAAAGCTAATGGCAAATTAGTGAGGAAAACGGAAAAACACAAATGTTCTTCTCTGAGCCGGCAAGATAATATAATATAGAAATATTCCGATTTTTCTAGCGGCTGTTGAGTATTCATAGGAGAGAATGATCTATGTATTAATCCATAATGTCTTTCAGCGTCAAGCCAGGTCTGACACACAAAAAACCATTCTTGGTCACTAAACATTTTTTCAATTTTAACTCTGCTTAGGAACCAGCCAGGAGAATTCCCAGTATTATCATGCCATATTCGGATTTTAGATATGTCTCCTAAGGGGTAGCTAGTAGTAAAAATAAATGTATCTATCCCTCCTCGTCTGAATAACTGACGGCCAGGGAATGTTAAACACAATACACGGTGGTTTCTCTCTGTGCCCATAATTTCCAAATACACTTCTGCTGTGGTACCAGATCCAAAGCCACTGCCAGTATAAATAGTAACACTATAACGATGTTCATGGCCTGGGCTATTGGCTGGTAACCTTATTGCATCTCGGTTTGTCTGGTCACTTATATCTTTTTTTCTCGCCCACATAGACAATCCCAGATATGTAACGCAAATGACAAGAACAGAAAGCAATGTCACTAAGTTTGACTGTAAAGATCGGACAGTAACTTTCGTTAAATCTATTGGATTAGGCAGAACGAATACTCTGGCTGATAGAAATGTGTGTCTTTTTTTCAGAAAGGGCACATTTCGTCTTTGTGCTTTTGTCAAACCCTCACAAATGCAATGTATCACTGTATTATTTGAAAAATTACCTACTTTACAGTTCCCTTCATTCCAATTATTTCCCATGTCTTCAAAGTCTAAGCAAGCAATATTAAAGATAGATGCGCGCAATAATTTTGTTTTGCGCCAAACAACAAATGTAGTGGTCAGTTCAATTGTAATATTGTGTATGAGCGAGATCTCAGGGAAAGATTCCAATGGAATGCGAATCATTTTGGAATTCCAAGTCTTTATGTTTTCGTCTTCGCTTGTTTTTGCTTGCTCTTCTGAATTAGGAATACGGAAAAATGCAACAGGGTTATTTGTGATATTATCCCCAATGTGAAGTGAAATATCAAAGATGATGCTTTCTGCATAAAAAAACTGCACAAACCACTCTGCCTCCGATGTTTGGTCAACTTCAAAACAAAATATTCCACTTGTTGTTTTATGAACATCTGGTGAAACCCAAATATCAAAAACGGGAGGTATATTCTTTCTTTTCATAATAACATCAACTTGAGTAGGATGTAAATTCATTAACCTTCCTGTATCATCTGGAGCTACCATATAAAACCCAGTTATCACCGTATCAATATCTCTTCCATTTTTTAACCACGGCAGAGGATCCTCCAGGAATTCATAAAAAGCATATGTCACAATAGCATCAACAGGTACAGTCGATTCATTATCATGTAATTTTAGGAAAAAAGATGGGAACGTATTCTCTGTTTTTCTATGTGAGCCAGAAAGATCCCATT
This sequence comes from Rhinoderma darwinii, assembly GCF_050947455.1. NCBI lineage: Eukaryota > Metazoa > Chordata > Amphibia > Anura > Rhinodermatidae > Rhinoderma > Rhinoderma darwinii. The sequence continues at coordinate 221,119 of NW_027464286.1, read as the reverse complement.
TTTCTTCTCTTTTTAATGTGATCCTAAAATTATTGGTTACCATGGAAGTTTCCGTTTCTCCAGGAACTTTCCCAAATGATACAGCATCTGTCACAGTCTCCAGTACAGATAAAGTGTTCTTAAGCACGTCCACAGATGGAAGAGGTATTTCAGCTGCAAATCTGTCCATCTGTATTAATGAGGCATTCAGAACATTGGACAGGGATTCTAATATACCAGAGCTTAACTTCTCGCTCTCTACGGAACCAATGATTCCTTTCCTATGCTTGGTTAAGGCGACACTAACTTCTCTTAACTTTGTCAATGCAATGTGTTGAGATTTTGTATTCACTTCTTTGGCCTCTTCTGTAAGTTGGCTGATACTTGTGATTATTTGGTTGACAGCCATGATGTTTGTGATCATTATACTAGATGACATGTTCAGAAGACTTTCTCTCAATTCACTTCTCTTATCCATCAAAGCTTGTACAAAGGTGTCGGTCTTAAAACTGTTTAAAACAGAGGCTATCATGTATATAAAATGCCCTGTTTTTAAAAAGTCTCCAGTGTCAAGAAAAAATCTCATTGTGGGGTCATGGGCATGGGAAATAAGCTCTTCAATGGATGATTCTTCTGGCTGATCCTCAAATGAATTGACCACAGTTACACTTAGGGCTATTTGTGTGTATGAAGAAAGAGCATCGGACACTTGAACATATACGGTCAAAATATAGGAATTATCAGGGGCTCCGATTGGCAGCAACAATGGTGACGTGGAACTGTTATAGCCATCATAAATAATTACACCTAATGAGTTTTGCTGCAATGAACTTATATAACTTACTTTATCTAAAGCTGTTAGAACTTTATAACGTAACGGTAAATTTTTGTCCAAGAATCCTTTACAACTAACAATGAATTTAGTCTGCAAAGCGATGCCAATAGACGGCTCAATATTACAGCTGCCAGCTTTTGGAGGGGAATTAACATAAAATGTGTATTTATAAACCGATGGTGCACCAGTCCAAGTCGTAACTGTTAGATCAAGACTATACCACATATCTGCAACATCTATAAATGCTGAAGCCATGAAGGACATGTAGGCAATAGACCTTCCAGTAGTGGTCTTTGCCTTCCAGTCAAAGCTCAATTCTGTTGAACTCTGACGTATAAACCATTCATACTGGGGCCGGCTTGTTTTACTACAATCAGTGCATTTTCCTGACAAAGAAAATCGTTCAGTTGGAACTAAAATTCTCCGACAATTCTCTATACATTTAACACTGACAGCAGGTGGAGACCCGGGAGCAATGAAAACGGTCTGATCAATATAGGCTGTCCTGTTTGCTTTTCTAACAGACAGTCTAAAATGGTAATGTCTGTTGCCTTGTAAGGTTTCAGGCTCCACAGACTGGCTGACAGCACTCGGGTTCACCCATAATAAGCTTATTTGTTCTGACTGACAGCTTTCTCCTGTACTTAGAGTCATAGTCTGGTAATCAGATGCAGTTTTTGAGCAATACCATGAAAATGTCAGCCCTTCAAATGGATCTAGTGAATCTGGGTCATATGAAGAATGCCCGTCAAGAGCCCACTTTTCACTGAAACCAACAGTCCTATAAGAGCCCCCTGAAATGACAGCTATCAAGTCACTCTCCCTTACCTCCACAACAACAGAATCTGTATTGGCACGTGAGGACTCTTCATCATCATCAGCAGTAGCAATGTCAATGGAGACGTTAAAAACATAAAACCCATAATTTAAAGAAAACTCTGGAATTTCAATATTGTTTTGATTTACTGCTAATACTTGTGGCAATTGTAAATAGTTATCCCAGACTGGTGTGTCAGATTCTGAGGAAACGCTATAGATTCTCCACAAGATATTTACCCCTTGCATGGCAGAGCAATTTACTTGTATGGCTACAAAAATGGAAAGACGTGCTCCTCTTGTTGACACTATAATTGCTGGATGTGCAGGTCTTTCTATGTGGAATTCATCTATCTGACAGAAGACTTTGTAGCAGTATACCGAGGTCTCTAATACTTTCCTGTCATGTCTGCCATACACAGCTTTTAGGACAACAGGCTTCACTCCACTTCTAGTAAAGTTCACCTTGGCTACAAAGCCTGCATAATACCTGGGGTTGAATGGTAGGACAATGCCTGGTATGAATGATGCTGCATTGGAAACCTTATCTGTATAGGTGTATGTTGTATTGCTGAACAGGTAGCTTTTTTTAGACCCATATAGTTCTAGTATAAAGGTCCATTCACACTGTAAAGATGGATGTTGAAATGGTATAAACCAAACTATGTATATGGATGTATACAGTAATGAAGATCCACTACTGAACAGGTGAACCTCCAGACCCGTATCATTTAAAGACTTATACAAAAGGCTTTTTCTGTTTAAATACACGGCTACTGTGAGAGAGAATTTTTCTGTATCTACAAACTTAAGCTGGAACAAATATACAAAACTTTCCTGTTGAAGGAATATAAAGTGGTCGCTGCCATTCATGTCCTCTTTATTCTCAGATGAGAAGTGCAGGCCACTTGTTTGACTAAAGTAGTAGGTGTTGCTTTTTTTAATACTAGGGTTTAGTTTTACAGAGAATGAAGATTTAAGGTTGACGGTCAAGGCAACAGCACCTTTGGTGTACAAAAAATCCCCATTGACTTTTCCTATTTTGCTCCCATTGGTTAAGAAATGTGCAACTGCAAATCCATGTCCACTAGTACTGAAAGGTGATGAACAAAACACGGTGTTAATTGCATATTTGGTGAAGGCCACATCCCAATTCCCTATTCTATTTTCATCTGTGAGCTGAAAGGCAGACACTTTATTTGTCAATTGCTCAAACATCCAAGAAAGTTTTACCTCAGTGTTAGGGGGAAGTAGGGGAGAGGTGGCCCTCAGTACATACAGCAGAGCCCGTTCAACTTCTATAGACACAACCAGCTCGGGCATCATGTTATTTTGGAGAGTAAGAGAAGCCACATATTTTCCCACTTTGCTATATCTAACATGGACCTTGTAGTTGTAGTAGGTAGAACAGTAGTCACGTAGACCTGCCGGGTAAGCCGAGTCTTCAATCTCTGTGTGGTAATTGCTTGGTATAACAGTCGCTGCCTCACCTTGCCTGCTGGAAAATTCATATTTCCAGGCACTGCTCTTCATCTTGGCACACCAACCAAAATATACAAGTTCATACTGCTGAATGGGGGATGGGGGACTGAAGAAGAACTTGACATCTTGTTTGTACAACGTAATGGTGGTTTTCTTGTGAATACAAGTAGGTAAAGAGCAGGTGGGAGTGATGCAATGTACAGTGACTGTATCATCAACAGTGGTGGAGACTTTTATGGTGCCAGACCAGGCCAATGTATCAAATAGTTTTTCTCTATTTCTGTGCCAGGCACAATTTGGTGGCGGGCCATTCACATCCACTGTAGAAGTTGGGTCAAATGTAAATTCAGTCTCTGATTTCCAAATGCAACTGACCTGTGTCTCGTTGTCCTTCCGTGTGTAGACCCTGTCTGAGGGGTCTGAACATAGGACCCTTATTGGACTTTCTTTTATCGCCTGGCCCAGAGCAATTGTTACAATAATGCTCCCGATGATAATTGTCATGAACATTATCAATAATAGTTATTGTATAAATGTAGGAAGAAAACAACCACTGCTTCTTCAGCATTCACCATCAGCCAAATATGGCAGGTACCAACGGTTTCTAACTGACTGCAGGATTCAAAATGCAAGCAGCAACCTGATTGGTTGCTATGGACAAGTCTTCCACATTTCCTGTAACAGTTATTTTAACCCTTTCTTTTTTTTTCTTTTTTTTTTAAATCTTTATTATTTTCCGTAAAAAAAACAAACACATATAATATAAGTATAGAATACATAATATATCAGACATTGAATAAGGTTACTCTGAATACAGTACTATACAATTACATAAATACACAACTTTTGCACAACTTGTTTCAGACGATAGATTATAATTAGTAGCAAAATTCATATTGGTAACTTCTAGCAGGAGGATAATACCAGTTATAGCATATCCTGATAGTGCTAGGGGTAACTGCATTGCACAGACCTCTGTCAGACGTCTAATTCAGGTCACCTTGTTCTTACCTCTGATATTATTATTGATTTAACAAAACCCCCTATAAGTGAATACTTCTAATACAACGTCAGAAAACTATGACCAGCTATGTGTCACAATCACAGAAACCTCATCTAGACCGTGAGGAATCCCATTATATAGTTGTGTATTACACTGCCCAACTTATTACCCCCCACCCCCTACAACTACACCCCTCCATACTTTCACATAAAAAGACAAAAAAAAATCATGTATAAAAATCTCCACTACCCTACCGTCCTGCACCCCCCCAGTCACTATATTATACTCCTCCTGGGGCATATCCCGAGATTCCCATCTATCCCAACATCTTTTACAGCCTCTCTCTGAGGATGGAGAAATCGGAATATCTGACCCTCATCTCAATTACCGGAGCCTCTTTCCTTATTCAGTTTTTCACAATTCACTTCCTAGCATAGAATTAGGGACATTCACACGAGCATGTCTGATTTCTGTGCACAAAAATCAGACCGTATTTCCTGCATTTCATGTTCGTGTGCCCTCAGTGTGCTTTGCGTGTGCCATCCGTTTTCACCTCCGTGATTATCCTCTACAAGCACTCCCTTTTCTATTTTTTTTTATTTCTCTGCATTTCTTAGCAACTGATGCATGAAACACGCACAGCACACGGATATCATCCGTGTGCTGTCCGTGTTGTTAACGCACCAATAGACCTCAATATTTGACAACGTCTGCAGAAACGGACCAATAAAGGATATGCACTGAGTTTCACGCAACGGACACCCGCTGCGTGAAAATTCATGCATGTCTGAATAGCTCCATTGAAATGCATTTGTTCGTGTGCGGTCAATTATTTAAACGGACAGCACACGGACGAGGATCACACTCTTCTGAATGAGCTAAAAGTCACCACTCTGTTTTTAATCCGTCTTCCAATTAGTCCTATAGGTAGAACCTATAAAAATAGGTAGAAATTGTTTATACTGCAATAAGGGGCCTTTTTCTATAATATATGTAAATTGTCCGATTCCTCCTCCCCACATCTCAGGCACCCTGAGTCCCTTAGTGCAGTGGTCCCCAACCACCGGGCCGCGGACCAATACCAGGTCGTGGATAATTTGATACCGGGCCGCGGTATCCGCCACGGTGGCTGCAGGGAATACCGGGTGAAAAGCCGCACCAAACTGTGGTGCAGTTTTTCGCCTGGAATGTCCATTGCGGAAAACTGCAGCATTTAGCCGGCCTGCTAGCTGGCCAGCCCCCTGGGATGACATTTCATTCCAGGAGACAGCTGCAGCCTGTGATTGGCGTCTGACGTCATCCAGGCCGGCCTCCTGGGATAACGTTTCATCCCATGTGACCACCGCTACAGCCTGTGATTGGCTGCAGCGGTCACATGGGATGAAACGTCTTCCCAGCATGCTCGCCTGGAGGAAGAAACACAGACTTCTGGGTAAGTATAAGATTGTTTTTTTCTGAGTTGTGTTTTTTTGTGGTGGAATCGATGCGATTTCGCCCTAATGAACGCAACAACTGCTATTTGTTGTGGGTTTCACCTCCCGGTTGAATTCCCCATTGAACCCGCAACAAATAAGCAGTAAATAGAATTGACTTGCTGCGGAATAAAACTGCACCGCATGACAATTTCTGAGCATTTGTCAGCTCAGTATTTACGCAGCATGTGGATGAGATTTGTTCCATCTCATCCACTTTGCTGCTACTGTATTATGCTTCTGATATTTCGCAAAACAAATGACGCTGCGGAAAATCCGCAGTAATTACGCGACGTGTGATCTCATCCTAAAAACGTTTCCAACTTTACTTTATTTCCATCTAATTGCAGTCTGCAGGGTGTTTTGTGATGCGTGTGATCCAACCAAAACCCCCCGCCCCCCCGCGTGCGCCGATCCGTGGAAAAATTGTCTTGCATGAAAGTGGTCCTTGGTGCAACAAAGGTTGGGGACCGCTGCCTTGTTGGGCACATTTAGGTCAATTTTCCAGGGGAATAATAAAACCTATGTATGGTATAGAATGGAGAGAGTCTTTGTGCTGAATTTAAAGCCATATGTTTAATCCCTGATATAATCTCTTGTCAGCTTCTACCTTCCAATTCTCCTACTACTCCTGCCTACCTTTTTTTTTTTTTATTAAATGGGGGAACTTTATCAATTTCTGACTAAGTCATTTTTTATAACATTTTGCTATCAATCCTTTCTCGTTGATCGGCGCTCGTTTACACGACCCAGGATGGGCCGTGTAAAACCACCTTAAGTGCGTGGGTCAGCTGCAGATTAAAGAATGATGCTCGATTAGTAAGATTATATTTTTCAATATAATTTTACGTCGATTTTTACGTTGTTTTGACAGAATCAATAGCGCAGTCGACTGCGCTATTGATTCCATCAAAAAAACGGAACCCGTTCACAACGGTGACAAACGGAAACCATTAGCAAAGTTTCCTTCACTATTGAGATCAATGGTGATGCAAACGAAAGCTAAGGTTTACATTTGCCTTTCCGTTGGGGGGTTAAACCCACGGAAACCTTCAACGGAAGGGCAGCGCTCATGTGAACAGGTTCTTATTTATTTATTTATTTATTTAGTTGTATTTAAAAGTTTTAAATGTTGATGGATAATAAAATTGGCTGCTGTGGCCTTTGAAAACCAAAAGTAGTTGTATTTATATGGTTGTATTCGAAAGGGGTGATAAGGGTTTATCCAAGGATATAGAAAATCCTAAATAATTGTAAGCGGGGGGGGATTTAATGGTTAGCGGAAGGTTGAATAGTCTACAATCCCTTCAGTCAGGGGTTTTGTTTTTTTTGGAGGACAAGTTGTAGTTTCTACACGTACCATTTTGGGGGAGGCATACACTAGTATGGTACTGAAATGTCCTAAATCCGAGTCATTTTTGTTGTGGATGTGCCATAGGTGTGCAGCAGATCTTCATGAGGATTAGCCACATGTCATTCAATAGGACTAACCTTCAGATTTTCTGTGTGGATATAATGCTCCTCCCAATGTATAAACATATATAAACATATATATGTATAAACATATATATATTATATATATATATATATATATATATATATATATATATATATATATATATATATATATATATATACACAGTGAAGGAAATAAGTATTTGATCCCTTGCTGATTTTGTAAGTTTGCCCACTGTCAAAGACATGAACAGTCTCAAATTTTTAGGCTAGGTTAATTTTACCAGTGAGAGATAGATTATATTAAAAAAAAAACTGAAAATCACATTGTCAAAATTATATACATTTATTTGCATTGTGCACAGAGAAATAAGTATTTGATCCCCTACCAACCATTAAGAGTTCAGCCTCCTCCAGACCAGTTACACGCTCCAAATCAACTTGGTGCCTGCACTAAAGACAGCTGTCTTAAATGGTCACCTGTATAAAAGACTCCTGTCCACAGACTCAATTAATCAGTGTGACTCTAACCTCTACAACATGGGCAAGACCAAAGAGCTTTCTAAGGATGTCAGGGACAAGATCATAGACCTGCACAAGGCTGGAATGGGCTACAAGACCATAAGTAAGACGCTGGGTGAGAAGGAGACAACTGTTGGTGCAATAGTAAGAAAATGGAAGACATACAAAATGACTGTCAATCGACATCGATCTGGGGCTCCATGCAAAATCTCACCTCGTGGGGTATCCTTGATCCTGAGGAAGGTGAGAGCTCAGCCGAAAACTACACGGGGGGAATTTGTTAATGATCTCAAGGCAGCTGGGACCACAGTCACCAAGAAAACCATTGGTAACACATTACGCCGTAATGGATTAAAATCCTGCAGTGCCCGCAAGGTCCCCCTGCTCAAGAAGGCACATGTACAGGCCCGTCTGAAGTTTGCAAATGAACATCTGGATGATTCTGAGAGTGATTGGGAGAAGGTGCTGTGGTCAGATGAGATTAAAATTGAGCTCTTTGGCATTAACTCAACTCGCCGTGTTTGGAGGAAGAGAAATGCTGCCTTTGACTCAAAGAACACCGTCCCCACTGTCAAGCATGGAGGTGGAAACATTATGTTTTGGGGGTGTCTCTCTGCTAAGGGCACAGGACTACTTCACCGCATCAATGGGAGAATGGATGGAGCCATGTACCGTCAAATCCTGAGTGACAACCTCCTTCCCTCCACCAGGACATTAAAAATGGCTCGTGGATGGATCTTCCAGCACGACAATGACCCGAAACATACAGCCAAGGCAACAAAGGAGTGGCTCAAAAAGAAGCACATTAAGGTCATGGAGTGGCCTAGCCAGTCTCCAGACCTTAATCCCATCGAAAACTTATGGAGGGAGTTGAGGATCCGAGTTGCCAAGCGACAGCCTCGAAATCTTAATGATTTACAGATGATCTGCAAAGAGGAGTGGGCCAAAATTCCATCTAACATGTGTGCAAACCTCATCATTAACTACAAAAAACATCTGACTGCTGTGCTTGCCAACAAGGGTTTTGCCACCAAGTATTAAGTCTTGTTTGCCAAAGGGATCAAATACTTATTTCTCTGTGCACAATGCAAATAAATATATATAATTTTGACAATGTGATTTTCTGTTTTTTTTTTAAAATATAATCTATCTCTCACTGGTGAAATTAACCTAGCCTAAAAATATTAGACTGTTCATGTCTTTGACAGTGGGCAAACTTACAAAATCAGCAGGGGATCAAATACTTATTTCCTTCACTGTATATATATATATATATATATATATATATATATATATATCAACACAAATGATCTTCCTGTGCTCTCTAAAAGGGGTAGTCCTAGCACCCACAATTTTAACCCTTTATAGATATTATGACACTGGTGCTCGTTAGTGACTGACCATAGGTGTTTTTATGGAAGCCACTAAGAGGCTTTATTCTGATGCAGTTGACTATTTACAGCGCTGCATCACAATACATTTTAGCGGGGGGAGCAGTTAAATCTCCCTGCTCTCAGCTACCGGAGGGTGTGACCGCAGGGTGCCAATGGTTTCTATGGCAGCCGCGGGTCTAACAATGGCCCCCAGGTCTGCCTCTAGTTAATGTCAGTTTTACACTGACAGGCGTAATACAGAAGTATTGCAGTGTACTATAAAAGCAATCAGATGATCACATAGTGAAGACCCCTAAATAACACAATAACATTATTCAGCGGGTTGTTACGATTGCAACGATACCAAATTTGTATAGATTTTGTATGTTTTACTACTTTTACACAGTAAAAACGCTTTTTTTTCAAAATTATTTGTTTTTGTGTCTCCATATTTGAAGAGCCGCAACGTTTTTATTTTGTCGCCGATGCAGTTGTATGAGGGGTTTTGTTTTGCGGGAAGACTTGTAGCTTTTATTGGTACCATTTTGGAGTATATGCGACTTTTTATCACTTTTTAATCATATTTTTTTAAAGTCAGGATTCACAGATTCCGTCGTTTTTTATTTAATTCTTTACGGCGTTCACCGTGTGGGTTAAGTAATATAATAGCTTATAGTCGGGGTCGTTACAGACGCGGCGATACCAAATTTGTGTAACTTTTTTACTTTACGTTTTGTAATACTAAAGCAGTTTGTAAGGGGAAAAGAGTTTTTTCATATTTTTTTTTCACATTTTTTTTATTAACTGTATTAAACTTTTTTTTTTTTACTTTTTACTAGTCCCACTAGGGGACTTTAATATGCGATTCTCCGATCGCTATTATAATACACTGCAATACTTTTGTATTGCAGTGTATTACTGCCAGTCCGTTTAACACGGACAGGCATCTGCTAGGTCATGCCTCCGGCATGATCTAGTAGGCATTCGGTACAGGCAGACCTAGGGGCTTTTATTAGGCCCCCGGCTGCCATTGGAGACACAGACAGTCGACGATCTTATCGCCGGGTGTCGGTGGGAGAGAGACGGAGCTCCCTCCCTCCAAAACCACTCAGATACGGTGCTCGCTATTGAGCACCGCATCTGAAGGGTTAAACGCACTGGCGTAGCTATAGGGGTCGCAGCGGTCGCAATTGCGACCGGGCCCCGAAGCCAGGGGGGCCCACGGCCCCCCGCACCACATCAATAAAAAGTTACTATAGTAACTCGGGCCGCGGGCCCCTGTTACTATAGTAACATACTTTACTTACCTTCCTGGTTCCGGATGGCAGCGGAGGTCCTGACGTCAGGCGCTGTGCGCAGCGCATGACGTCACAGCGCTATGCGCCGCGCACAGCATCGAGACGACAGAACTGCCGAAGAGGAAGGTAAGGTTAGCCCTGACTGGCGGGGACCGACTCCCGGGACCCGCCAATCAGCTGTTTTGAAGGGGCCGCAGCACTCGTACGAGAGCTGCTCCCCTTCATTCCTGTCACTTCATTCCGGTCACACTGTGAATCCGTGTCGGCGATTCACAGTGTGAGCGAGTAGTGAAATGAAGGGGAAGCAGCTCTCGTACGAGTGCTGCGACCCCTTCAAAACAGCTGATTTGCGGGTCCCGGGCGACACATCAGCTATTAATGGCCTATCCTGTGGATAGGCCATTAATGTTTAGGGACTGTACAACCCCTAAGCCTACGATGTAGCAGGCTTAGAGGGCCCATGAGACAGGATCACAGATTGTGTGATCCTGTCTGCTGGGCCCTGTATCTTTGCCAATCACATGGTAGGCTTAGATACATGGCCCATGTGTGATCCTGTCTGCTGGGCCCTGTATCTAAGCCAATCACATGGTAGGCTTAGATACATGGCCCATGTGTGATCCTGTCTGGTGGGCCCTGTATATAAGCCTACCACACTGTAGGCTTAGATACATGGCCCATGCGTGATCCTGTCTGCTGGGCCCTGTATCTAAGCCAATCACATGGTAGGCTTAGATACATGGCCCATGTGTGATCCTGTCTGATGGGCCCTGTATATAAGCCTACCACACTGTAGGTTTAGATACAGGGCCCCAGCACACAGTAATCTTATACTGTATAAGATTACTGTCTGCTGGACCCTGTTTCTAAGCCTACGTTGTGGTAGGCTTAGATACAGGGTCCCACAGACAGTATCACACATGGGCCCTGTATCTAAGCCTAACACGTGTTACTAATCATTTTTTGTGTGTTTTCGTACAGGTTCGGTCGTTGGACTACGTCGGATTCCAGGATTACTTCGATGATGGCTTTTTTTTTTATTATCAATAAAATGGTTAATGAGGGTTGTGTGGGTTTTTTTTTATTTCAATAAAATATTTTTTCTATGTCTTTGTGTTTTTTTTTAAACTATATTACTACCGCCTTAGTAATGGCCGCCGGCTGATTGACGACGTCCATTGCTAAGGCGGGGCTTAGTGTTAGCCGGTGCAGCGGCTAACACTAACCCCCTTTATTACCCCGGTACCCACCGCAACCAGGGGTGCTGGGAAGAGCCGGGTACGATCCAGTACCTGACCATCTGTAGTGATGGTCGGCCACTGGGGTGGCCGCAGGCTGGTATTATCAGGAGGGGAAAGGCCAAAAACAGTGGCCCTTCCTACCCTGGTGATGATAGGCTGCTGCTTTATTGTATCTGGCTGGTTATGAAAAATGGGGGGGACCCCACGTCATTTAAAAAAAATAAAAAAAAAATTGGAAAGAACGATGTGGGGTCCCCCCCGATTTTCATAACCAGCCAGATACAACACAGCAGCAGCAGGCAGCATTACAAGGGTGGGAAGGGCCACTGTTTTTGGCCTTCCCCAGCCTAATACTACCAGTCTACGGCCACCCTGGTGCCTGCCCGTCACTACAGATGGTCGGGTACTGGTTTGTACCCGGCTCTTCCCAGTACTCCTGGTGGCGGTGGGTACCGGGGTAATAATGGGGGTTAGTGTAGCCTCTGCACCTGCCAACATTAAGCCTCGCCTTAGTAATGGGGGTTGTCAATCAGCCAGCGGCCATTACTAAGCACATAGAAAAAATATTTTATTGAAATAAAAAAACACAACCCTCATTAACCATTTTATTGAGAATAAAAAAAAACGCCGTCATTGAAGTCCTCGAATCCGACGTAGTCCAACAACCGAACCTGTAAAAAAACACAAACACAAAAAAATAATCAGTAACACATAAAGAAGCAAAATTATTATTCTTACCTATCCTGGGTCCAGCGCTGGAGACGCAATGTCTAATCCAATCATGTGTGATACTGTCTGCTGAGCTGTGTATCTAATCCAATCATAGGTGATACTGTCTGCTGAGCTGTGTATCTAATGCAATCATGTGTGATACTGTCTGCTGGGCCCTGTATCTAATCCCGTCATGTGTGATACTGTCTGCTGGGCCCTGTATCTAATCGTATCTTGTGTGATACTGTCTGCTGAGCTGTGTATCTAATCCTATCATGTGTGGTACTGTCTGCTGACCCACTGTATCTAATCCCATCATGTGTGGTACTGTCTGCTGAGCCACTGTATCTAATCCTATCATGTGTGGTACTGTCTGCTGAGCCACTGTATCTAATCCTATCATGTGTGGTACTGTCTGCTGAGCCACTGTATCTAATCCTATCATGTGTGATACTGTCTGCTGGGCCACTGTATCTAATCCTATCATGTGTGATACTGTCTGCTGAGCCACTGTATCTAATCCTATCATGTGTGATACTGTCTGCTGAGCCACTGTATCTAATCCTATCATGTGTGATACTGTCTGCTGGGCCACTGTATCTAATCCTATCATGTGTGATACTGCCTTCTGAGCCACTGTATCTAATCCTATCATGTGTGATACTGTCTGCTGAGCCACTGTATCTAATCCTATCCATAGTTGATAGGGTCGTAGTGCTATAGATATGCTATGCTGTCTCCTATACACACATTTTTTTTTGGGCGGACACATATGTATTGGGGCTATTTCCCCTGACATTTTAAGCCCTCAGGGTATGTTCACACGGCAGCGTCCGTTACGGCTGAATTTACGGTGCTGTTTTCAGGAGAAAACAGCACCGTAATTTCAGCCGTAATGGCATGTGCAGGCGTCTTTCGCTGCGTCCATTACGGACGTAATTGGAGCTGTTTTTCTATGGAGTCCATGGAAAACGGCTCAATTTACGTCTGAAGAAGTGACAGGCACTTCTTTGACGCGGGCGTCTTTTTTACGCGCCGCCTTTTGACAGCGGCGCGTAAAGAAAATGACCGTCGGCACAGAACATCGTAAGACCGATTCAAATGAATGGGCAGATGTTTGCCAACGCTTTTGAGCCGCATTTTCGGACGTAATTCAATGCTAAAACGCCCGAATTACGTCTGTAAATAGGGTGTGTGAACCCAGCCATAGTGACGCCCCCGGCTGCTAGTGCTGCATTGTTGGGTCACTTAGGAGACCCAGCGATGCAGCTGAAAGCTGCGGACCGTCGGCCATGAGAAGTTTGCGGGGGGGCCCAGTAAGAATTCTTGCATCGGGGCCCATGAGCCTTTAGCTACGCCCCTGGTTAAACGGGTGAGATCGATACTAATGTCGATCTCACCCGGTCGAGCAGGGATGTTCCCAGCCCTCAGCTACGTCTGGCAGCTGAGAGCAGGGAGATTTGACAGCTCCCTGCTCTGTTTACTTTATTCTGATGCAGTGCCGTAAAAAGGCATATGCATCAGAATAAAGCCCGTTAGTGGCCGCCGTGAAAAGGCGTATTGGCGGTCACTAACGGGTTAATAAAGTTTGTAATAAATAAATGAAATTCCCAAGTAAATTAACATGAAAAACCCACTTTTTCCCCTTACAATTTGTTTTATTATGAAAAACCTGTAAAAAAGTTACACATTTGGTATTGCTGCGTCCGTAACAACCTCAACTATAAAGCTATTGCGCCCTTTAACCCGCTCGGCAAAAGGCGTAAAAATGTTTTTTTAAAAAGTGCAAGAGTTGCTGTTTTCTGGGCATTCTGCCTTCAAAAAAAGGTGATAAAAAGTGATCAAAAAGTCGCATGTACACCAAAATGGTACCATTAAAAACTGCAAGTCTTCCTGCAAAAACAAAGCCCTGATACAGCTGCATCGGCGGAAAAATTAAAAAATTATGGCTCTTCAAATTTGCAGACACAAAAACAAATAATTTTGAGGAAAAAAAGGTTTTTTACTTTATAAGACCTGATTCACATGAACGTGTTAAATGTCCGTGGGACGGCCGTTGAAATAGCAGCCGTCCCACGGACCTATGTTTTTCAATGTGGCCGATCACACAGCCGTTGTTTGAACGGACCGTGTGAAGGGTCCGTGGGAAAATAGGGCATGTCCTATCTTTTCACGCATCACGCATCCCTCCATAGACTCTCAACTATTGTGGATGCGTCACATCGCGTCCCGCAGCGCTGAGCAACAGATGCACCTCGGAATGTAAATTTAGGATGCAAAAAAGTGGCAAAATTGCTGGGGTTATTGCTTTTCCCCAAAAAAAAGTAGAAGAAAAATTAAAACATTATGGTTCTCACAACTTGGCGACACAAAAAAATACATTCTTTTTACAAAAGTAATTTTATTGTGCAAAAAGTTGTATAATATAAAAAAGTGCTATAAATAGGTATCGCCAGAATCGTACTGACCCTCAGAATAAAGTTAACATGTAATTTATAACGCATGGTGAACGCTATATAAAGAAAACGAAATAAAACATGCCAGAATTGTAGTTTTTTGGTCATCTTGCTTCCCAAAAAATAGGATAAAAAGTGATCAAAAAGTCGCATGTACCCCAAAATGGTACCAATAAAAACGATAGCTCGTCCCGCAAATAGCGATAGCTATACCACTACGTCTATAAAAAATAAAATGAGTGAAGGCTTCCATAAGTCAGGAAATAAAATATATGCAGATGTGCAGGCCCGAGGGGAACATTTCTTCTGTTTCAAGAGGTGAATTATAAAGGTCCTAAAATTAGGGAACCAGGAATGGGAGGGCCCAAACATATCTGCTGGAAGCGAAAGTGTCCGCATTTCACCAAGACAACACTTCCCAACAAAATTCCCCAAACTGCAAAGGTGCGGAGTGTGGACCAAAAGGGGGATAAGGAAGGACATTTATCAGTTACACACCGGCCTGTGTAGAAAGGATTGTGTCACAGCGTAACACACATCTATGGATTATTTTACTGGTTTTTTTTACCCAATCATTATACCACCTGACTATGCCCCTGATGTACTCTGCACAGCTTACATGTGCCCCCACATTATGTATATACATGTAGGGGAAAAAAAGGGATATAATCTATTTCAACAATAGGTAGTTTAGCTGGGGGATGACTGGGGGAGGCAGCAATGCCTGGGTTAGGAGCTTTCTAGGATGTTTCTTGGGGAGCTATTAAAGGATGGGGGTGGGTAGGCAGGATAAGCGGAAAGGCTAGTTTGTGTTTTTGTTTTTTGTTTTATTTATTTATTTATTTTTATTTTTTTCTCTTTCTTTTTTATACATTTTTTTGAAAATATTATCCTGGAATGTTAGAGGTCTAGGACATAGGCCAACAACAGAGACCTTTTCCATGACATTAATACACATATACACGTTATCATTATTGAAGCCTCAAAAATTATTTTCTAAGGCTCCATTATGCATATTTATCACAGTATCCACATTATGAGATGGATTTTTTCGTTTTAATCTACAAAAAAATGCAGCCTCTGTTTCCATAACTTGCAGAGATCCCAATTACTAATATCTATAAGCATACTGCTGTCCTGTTTTATATTTACGATAATCGCTGAAGTGCGCAGGCGCTGACATGCGCATTGGTATATATAATTATAGGGGAGAAAACCTCACCAAACATGGCCGCCGACGACCTCATATCACCAGTGCGCATGCATGGACATGCGCAATGGGTTTCTGCCGGAAAGAGCGTTTATTTTAATGAAGATGTATTCCTCATTTGTGAAACGACAGACCTGCGCAGTTTGAAACTCAGGACGCCGGAAATAATACCACATAACAGCACACTGGAACATGGATCCACTGTATTACATGGCAATGTGGTTTTTAACAAATGGCACACATATGCACCTGTTTAATATTGTTTGTAACAATTAGCACTTTTGCACTTTATTCATACATCTGAGGAATTATTGCACTTGATCTGCTTAGAGAATGATCATTGTTGACACAATATGTATTTTTATGTTCATTGATATGTACGGCATTTTTGCTGTTCTTTATTGTTTTGTATCAATCACCTGTTAATTGGGACTATTTGTTTAGCCTCCATATATACCACTGTTTTGTACACTGTTAACATGCTTGAGAAAGGCTCCTTGTATTGAGCTGAAACGTTGCACGAGGGCTATTAAAAGCGACTTTTTTCCCCTTGATGTGGAGTGCTGCCTATCTTTGGACACATATTGGTTTACAATCTAGTTAAAAAGGGCGTGGCAGGATGCCGATTGAAGAGGACGTGTGAGGCCGGAGCTCCGCGCTACTTTCTCCATTAGCGGCTCAAACAGCAGCAAAAATTAACCTGGACACACGCTCCTTGTGCCTGCTTACCTCCCTTCAACCTGGGGCGTTCTGCAATAATGACGAGGAGTAAGAGGAAAGGTCAGGGTCCGCCGAAACTAACGGCTTTTTCCCCGCCAGTCTCCCAAGATGGCGCCGGAATACGCCGGAGACCTGCACAGCTACTAGCAGCTACGGAGGTGAGCACATTCCCTACTAGCAGCCTTACTATATCTCTGGCTCTGATAAACCTGCAGACGAGCAGACCACCCAGCCTCTCTCCGGAGAAACTACCCTTTCCTCCGTCCCTCTCCCCTGAGGGGAATTTTGTAGCTGCAGCGCTGCCTCCATCTGATCTCCCGGTCTGCACAATGACATTCAGTCAGCAATCTCCATTATGCATGCTAATATTACAGGAGGTGGGGGAGAGAACAGCTCATTTAGAAGAAAGTATGGAGGAATTTGTTAATGCTCACACTTATCTGGTTGGCACCCACAATGATATGGAGGATGATATTCCCATTATAAAGCTCAAGTTAGCTGACCTGGAAGATCGCTCCAGGAGAAACAATATCAGGTTCAGGAACATTCCTGAATCTGTCTCAGACACAAAACTACAGGATTCCTGACCGATTTATTTGTAGCTCTCATTCCTACAGCTAAAGAAAGAGATCTCCTTATTGACGGAGCCCACAGGGTTCCTAAACCAAAGAACCTTTCCTCCAGTGTGTCAAGGGACGTTCGTGCTCGTCTCCACTTCTACCACTTTAAGGAGACGATAATGAAGGCGGCAATCCCAAAAAATTATCTTCCAGAACGCTTCCAACAAATCTCCTTATTTGCAGACCTCTCCCCTGCCACCCTCTCCAGGAGAAGACAATTTGCAGCATTCACTAAAATTTTGAGAGAACACAGAATTTCTTACAAATGGAGATACCCCGTGAAACTGATCATCATGCACAATGGCACTACTCATGTTGTCCTCGATCCAAAAGGTGCAGCCATTCTGACAAATTGGTCTCTCTACTAGCCACAAGATGGCGACAGATCCCCTCCCAAGAAAAAACTCCTCCAACCCTTGCTCAGGAATGGATAAAATCAAAGGATGGCAAACACTCTCATGAGGCTACCTGAATTCAGGACTTACGGCCTCTCAGGTGCCACCTATTCCTATGGATAAGTTTCTCTCCGTTCCTTTAACCCCTTCCCACTGCATAACTTTTTCAGATTTTCTATTTCATTTTTTCCTCCCCACCTTCCAAAAGCCATAACTTTTGTATTTTTCCGTCGATATAGTCCTATGAGGGCTTGATTTTTGCGGGACGAGTTGTTGTTTTTCTTAGCACCATTTATTGTGCCATATAATGTGCTAGGAAAAGGGAAAAAAAATATTTGTGGGGTAGAAAATGAAAAAAACAGAGATTCCTCCATAGTTGCAGGTCGTTGTTACGGAATTTACTGTGCAATTAATAGAACATGTTAACTTTATTCTGCGGGTTAATACGATTACGGCGATACCAAATATATATAGTTTTTTTCTATATTTTACTACTTTTACAAGTAAAAACCTAAGTCTAAAAATACAATTTATTTTGTCTCGCCAAATTTCAAGAGCCATAACTTTTTTTATTTTTCCGTCGATTAAGTGATATGAGGGCTTATTTTTTGCGGGATAAACTGTAGTTTTTAATGATACCATTTTGGGGCACATGCAACGTTTTGATGACTTTTTATTTCATTTTTTATGGGAGATGAGGTGACCAAAAAATAGAGATTCTGGCGTTTACAATTTTTTGTTTTACGGCGTTCACCGTGCGGGTTAAATAATGATATATTATAATAGTTCCGACTTTTACGCGGCAATACTAATTATGTTTATTTATTTTTTTACTCTGCTCTAGGGGGAAAATGGGAAAAGGGGTTTTTTTTTTTTACTTTTAATTGGAATTTTATTTTTTTTTGACATAACAAAAACCCTATTTTACTAATTTTTACTTTTTTTATTAGTCCCCCTATGGGACTTCAATCAGCGATCGTTAGATCGCTTGCACGATATACTGCAATACTAATGTATTGCAGTATATCGTGATTCTGACAGGCTTCTATTAAGCTCTGCCGGAGGCAGGGTTTAATAGGAGTCCAAAGATGGCGGACCTGGGGGCCTTCATTAGGCCCCCAGGCAGCCATAGCAACTATCGCCACCCCACAATTGCGTTGCGGAGGGGCGTGATGAGCTGTTAAAGGGGATCGCCCCCCTCTTTCTAACTATTTAAATGCTGCGGTCGCCATTTAACTATGTATGTTACACTATAAAAGTGTAAAAAGTGAAGTTCGTGGTCCACGTACAAGCAACACGTTCGTGGTCCACGTATTAACCACCCCTGGGGTGGTTAATTTGCTTGTACGTGGACCACGAACTTCACTTTTTCAACCATGGGTGAGTGGACTCTTCCCTGGCTGTATCTGGTGATCCCAGATGAATAGCCTTGCACGCTCTGCACATCCTGCTTATGTATCGCAGTTATACTTGATGGTACTCCTTTCTGCTCTTGGGGACTTGTGTACAGTACATTTAGACAATACTGAGAATTTATGTCTCTTCCTCCTGAGCATTTTTCTGATCTGTTCGATGCTGCTTTAATTGTAGGATGTATATTTGAGTAAGGTTTTTTTTTGACTTGGATCCTCCCCTTCCCCTTGGAGTGATGCAGTTATAGCAGTGTGAGATTTAAATGTAGTAGCTGGCAGCTGCTGTTGCAATTACCCACTAGTTACTATCATATTGCATACCTGTATCCTCCTGTGCTATCTATTGTTATGCTTATGTCCCCATGGTTATATAATATTACTTGGTATTATATATTACTTGTTAGTGACCCACATGCAACTTCTTCTTTTTTAGAAACCTCGCCATGTTTTTTATCAAGTGTTTGATATATAAATTATATGCAATAAAATTTATTTTTTGTACTTTACATTTGGCGTTAAGGACTCTTTTTTCTCAAGTTTTGCTATGTATGTATGTATGATAGTTTGCATGTATATATGTATGTATGTTTGCATGTATGTATATTTGCATGTATATATGTGCATGTTTGTATATATGTATGTATGTATGTTTGCATGTATGTTTGTTTGTATATATGTCTGTATGGCCATGTATGATACTGTCTGTTGGCGCCCTGTATCTAAGTCAACTTCGCGGCAGGCTTCTATACATGGTATAACAGTCAGTATCACACATTAAACTGAATCTAAGCCTACGACATGTTTTATTTCATTTTTTTTTTTTCCAGGTTTTGTGTTTGGACTACGTCGGTTTCGAGGACTACTTAGATGACGTTTTTTTTTCTACAATAAAATGGTTAATGAGGGTTGTGTTGGGGGTGCTTTATTTCAATAAAATATTTTATCTATATCTTTGTCTTTTCTTTTCAAATTTTATTACTACCACTTTAGTAATGGCCGCTGTCTGAGTGACAACATCCATTACTAAGGTGAGGCTTAGTGTTAGCCGGTGCAGAGGCTAACACTAACCACCATTATTACCCCGGTACCCACCACCACCAGGGGTGCCAGGAAGAGCCAGGTACGATCCAGTACCCGACCATCTGTTGTGATGGTCGGGCACTGGGGCGGCCGCAGGCTGGTATTATGAGGCTGGGAAGGGCCAAAAACTGTGGACCTTCCCACCCTTGTAATGCTAGGCTGCTGCTGCTGCTGTGTTGTATCTTGCTGGTTATAAAAGTGGGGGGCACCCCACATCATTTTTTTTAATTATTTATTTATTAATTTTTTATTTTTAAAAAAAAAGACATGGGGTTCCACCCAATTTATCATAACCAGCCACATACAACACAGTGTTATTAGCCTTGGAATGGACAAAACCAGTGGCCCTTCCCACCCATGTAATGCCAGACTGCTGTGGCCTTGTATATGGCTGGTTATTAAAAATGTGGGGGACCCGTCTATTGTTAAATTTGTTAAATTAAAAAAAAAAACGACGTGGGGGTCCCCCCATTTTTATAACCAGCCCGATATAACCCAGCAGCAGCAGCCTAGCATTACAAGGGTGGGAAGGTCCACTGTTTTTGGCCCTTCCCAGCCTCATAATACCAGCCTATGGCCGCCCCAGTACCCGACCATCACAACAGATGGTCGGGTACTGGATCGTACCAAGCTCTTCCCGGCACCCCTGGTGGTGGTGGGTACCGGGGTAATAATGGGTGGTTAGTGCTAGCCTCTGCACCGGCTAACACTAAGTACCGCCTTAATAATGGACGCTGTCAATTAGCCAACTGCCATTATCTAGGCACTAATAAAGTTTTAAAAAAAACACAAAGACAATTTTTTTTTATTGAAATAAGAAATCCCCAACAAAACCCTCGTTAACCATTTTATTCAAATTTTAAAAAACGTAGATCTACGCAGTAGTCCAACGAATCGAAGACGTAGTCCAATCGGTACATCAAAATCTGCAACAACATAAAAAAACAGTTATCAATGTGAACAATACCAATACGTCTACTCACCTACACACATATATACACGCACACACAAACAAACAAACAACCATACACAAACATACACATATATACACAAACACAACAAGATATACACACACACACACATAAACAGACAAACACACACACACACACACACACACACACACATATACACGAACTCACACATATACAAACAAAAACACACATATCCAAACACACACATATACACGAACACACACATATACACAAACACACACACACACACATATACACAAACACATATACACAGTTATACACAAACACAACAAGATATACACAAACACACACACACATAAGGAGACAAACACACACACATATATACACACACATATACACGATCTAACACATATACACAAACACATATACAAACAAAAACACACATACCCAAACACACACATACACACACATATACAGAAACACACACATATACACACACACACACATATACACAAACACATGTACACAAACAGACCCATATATACACAAACACACACATATACACACAAACACACACACACACACACAAACATATACACAAACACATATACACAAACTTACCCATATATACACAAACACACACACATAAACACACAAACACACACCCATATACACATATATACACAAACACACATATACAAAAACACACACACACAAACATCTACACACAAACATATGCACAAACAAACCCATATATACACACACACACACACACACACACACACACACACATAAACACACAAACACACACATATACACAAACACACACATATACAAAAACACACACCCACAAACATCTACACACAAACATATACACAAATACACCCATATATACACACACATATACACAAACATATACACAAACACATATACACAAACACACCCATATATACACAAACACACATAAACACACACACACATATACACAAACACATATAAAAACAAAAACAGACAAAGACACATACCCAAACACACATATATACACAAACACACAAACACATACACAAACATATATATATATATATACATACTGTGCGACTGGTGTCTCGCCTGGTGTCTCGCCTGGTGTCTCGCCGTGCATCTACGGCGCATGCGCCGAGATGCGCGTTCACAAGATAAATGACATCCTTTCCTCAGGAAGGAGAGGATGTCATTACGCATGGGCGGCCACCGCTAAAGGTAAATAGCGGTGGCCGGGAACCTAGACAATGCGCAAGATACAAAGAGGGACCGACCTGGACTTCAATCAAGAATCGCAGGAAAACGACATCGCTGGGCGACGGACAGGTAATTAGAAAACTTCTTATTTTTACATGGAGATTAGGAAGAAAAAGCTGCTCCTCTGAACGGGCGCTCAGGTGTGGATTGTACTGGTATCTTCACAAAATCGTCAGGGCCTGACGATTTTGTGAAGATACCAGTACAATCCACACCTGAGTGCCCGTTCAGAGGAGCAGCTTTTTCTTCCTAATCTGCATTACTTCAAAACCGCAAGGAGAGGAGTTCCTGATACGAATTCACCCTATGCGGTTATGGCTCCAGAGTAGAGATGAGCGAACTTTTCAAAAGTTCGGTTCGGCTAGTTCGCCGAATTTCACAAAAAAGTTCGATTCGGACCGAAGTAGTTCGGACCGAACCTGTCACTTCCGTGCGCCGAGCATGCTACTGTCCAGGGTGCTGATAGAGTTAATGTGCTGCACTAACTCTTTCAGCAACCTTGACAGTACATGCTCGGCGCGCGGAAAATACAATTTAAATGTAATAAAAAAAAAATATATATACGTTCGTACTTACATTCCTCCTGTTCGGCCTCCAGCGATGACGTTTCATCCCTTTCGCCGCTGCAGCCAATCACAGGCTGTAGTGGCGGTCACGCACGTCAGGATGACGCTTCATCCCACGTGACCGCCTCTGCAGCCAATCACAGGCTGCAGCGGCGACATGAATGAAACGTCATTGCTGGAGGCCGGACAGGAGGAAAGTGTCGCTGCAGAATTGACATTGTCCATTAACGTTGGACATTATCTGCATTTGTCTATGAGCTCCAAATTAATGAATGCTCTCTCAATGGTGGATCTGAGAGAGGCCGGCCGGCTGGAGAGAGACCATGACACGCAGCGTCAGTGTTCAAACAGTCTCTGCCATGGGGGGGCAGATGCATCTTTATTTATAATGAAGAGAGAGAGAAGGTGTTACCCTCATGCTTACACATATACATACCACATATGGTAAAACATAGAGTTCCAAGCTTATCTTAACATATATATATTTAGTTTAAATGGATTGCAAGTGTTTTTGGGTTTTGTCATGTCAGCCCTTGTATCAGCTGATTACAAGGTCATTAGGTCATGTGGCCGAAGTCTTAGAATAGAATACTCATCCCCCCTGTAGGCTGTTGTTAGCAGATCTTTGAGCTTTAGTGACAACTCAACTGTCCATTTAAAGCAATATATGTTCACACATATAAAGATAATTAAAATATCTTTGACAAAAGTAAGTATGAACGTATTATTATTTTTTTTGGGCATGTATGTATGTTGTCATGTATGTATGTATGTATATATGTGCATGTATGTATGTTGTCATGTATGTATGTATGTATATATGTGCATGTATGTTTGCATGTATGTTGGCATGCATGTATATATGTGCATGTGTGTATGTATATTTGCATGTATATATTTGCATGTATGTATGTATGTTTGCATGAATGTATGTATGTATGTTTGCATGTATGTATGTTTGCATGTATGTATGTTTGCATGAATGTATGTTTGCATGTATGTATGTTGTCATGTATGTATGTATGTATGTTGTCATGTATGTATGTTTGCATATATGTTGGCATGTATGTATGTATATATGTGCATGTTTGTATGTATATTTGCATGTATATATTTGCATGTATGTATGTATGTATGTATGTTTGCATGTGTGTATGCATGTATGTATGTATGTATGTATGTATTTATGTATGTTGGCATGTATGTATATATGTGCATGTATATTTGCATGTATATATTTGCATGTATGTTTGCATGAATGTATGTTTGTATGTATGTATGTATGCATTGTATGTATGTATGTATGTATGTATGTTGTCATGTATGTATGTATGTTGTCATGTGCATGTATGTTTGCATGTATGTATATATGTGCATGTTTGTATGTATATTTGCATGTATATATTTGCATGTATGTATGTTTGCATTTATGTATGTTTGCATGAATGTATATTTGCATGTATGTATGTTGTCATGTATGTATGTATGTATGTATATATGTGCATGTATGTTTGCATGTATGTATATATGTGCATGTTTGTATGTATATTTGCATGTATATATTTGCATGTATGTATGTATGTTTGCATGTATGTATGTATGTATGTATGTTGTCGTGTATGTATGTATGTTTTTATTTTTGCATGTATGTTTGCATGTATGTTTATATATATGTGCCTGTATGTAATTATGTTTGCATGTATATTTGTGCATGCTTGTATATATGTATGTATGTATGTATGTATGTATATTTGCATGTTTGTATGTATGTTTTCATGTGTGTGTGTGTATGCATGTATGTATGATAGTTTGCATGTATGTATGTTTGTATATATGTATGTATGTTTGCATGTATGTATGTTTGCATGTATGTTTGTTTGTATATATGTCTGTATGGCCATGTATGATACTGTCTGTTGGCGCCTTGTATCTAAGTCAACTTTGCGGCAGGCTTCTATACATGGTATAACAGTCAGTATCACACATTAAACTGAATCTAAGCATACGACATGTTTTATTTCTTTTTTTTTTTTTTACAGGTTTGGTGTTTGGACTACGTCGGTTTCGAGGACTACTTCGATGACAGTTTTTTTTTCTACAATAAAATGGTTAATGAGTGTTGTGTTGGGGGTGCTTTATTTCAATAAAATATTTTATCTATATCTTTGTCTTTTCTTTTCAAATTTTATTACTACCACTTTAGTAATGGCCGCTGTCTGAGTGACAACATCCATTACTAAGGTGAGGCTTAGTGTTAGCCGATGCAGAGGCTAACACTAACCACCATTATTACCCCGGTACCCACCACCACCAGGGGTGCCGGGAAGAGCCAGGTACGATCCAGTACCCGACCATCTGTTGTGATGGTAGGGTTCTGGAGTGGCCGCAGGCTGGTATTATGAGGCTGGGAAGGGCCAAAAACAGTGGACCTTCCAACCCTTGTAATGCTAGGCTGCTGCTGTGTTGTATCTGGCTGGTTATAAAAGTGGGGGGGACCCCACGTAATTTTTTTTAATTATTTATTTATTTTTCATTTTTTTTTAAAAAGACATGGGGTTCCACCCAATTTATCATAACCAGCCACATACAACACAGTGTTATTAGCCTGGGAATGGACAAAACCAGTGGCCCTTCCCACCCATGTAATGCCAGACTGCTGCGGCCTTGTATGTGGCTGGTTATTAAAAATGTGGGGGACCCAACGTCTATTCTTAAATTTGTTAAATTCAAAAAAAAAAACGACGTGGGGGTCCCCCCATTTTTATAACCAGCCCGATACAACACAGCAGCAGCAGCCTAGCATTACAAGGGTGGGAAGGTCCACTGTTTTTGGCCCTTCCCAGCCTTATAATACCAGCCTACGGCCGCCCCAGTACCCGACCATCACAACAGATGGTCGGGTACTGGATCGTACCAAGCTCTTCCCGGCACCCCTGGTGGTGGTGGGTACCGGGGTAATAATGGATGGTTAGTGCTAGCCTCTGCAACGGCTAACACTAAGTACCGCCTTAATAATGGACGCTGTCAATCAGCCAACTGCCATTATCTAGGCACTAATAAAGTTTAAAAAAAAACACAAAGACAATTCTTTTGTATTGAAATATGAAATCCCCAACAAAACCCTCGTTAACCACTTTATTAAAATTTGAAAAAACGTAGATCTACGCAGTGGGTCCAACGAATCGAAGATGTAGTCCAATTGGTACATCAAAATCTGCAACAACATAAAAAAACAGTTATCAATGTGAACAATAACAATACTTCTACTCCCCTACACACACATATATACACGCACACACACACAAACAACCATGCACAAACACACACATATACACAAACACACATACACACATATAAACAAACACCCATATATACACAAACACACACACATAAACACACACCCATATACACAAACACACACATATACAAAAACACACACACACAAACATCTACACACAAACATATACACAAATACACCCATATATACACACACATATACACAAACACATATACACAAACGCACCCATATATACACAAACACACACATAAACACACACCCATATACACACATATACACAAACACACACAAAAACACACACACACAAACATCTACACACAAACATATACACATACACCCATATATACACACACATATACACAAACATATACACAAACACATATACACAAACACACCCATATATACACAAACACACATAAACACACATATACACAAACACACATATAAAAACAAAAACAGACAAAGACACATACCCAAACACACACACTGTTTCTTTTAAATGCTGCTGGGGAACTATATAAGGCTGCGCTACAGTGCAGCATTTAAAAGAAACAGGATCCTGACCTGTCCATAGAGTTTAAGGCAGCACAGAGTATTTCAGGAGATGAGCGTGCAGATTCAGTGCTGCTGTGAACTCTGCTCTTAACATTACGTAGCTCTCAGTCTGTTACCTCTCCTCCACTCCTGTCCTCAAGAACACCTTCACATGATTGGCAAGTCACCACGTAATGGTAAGAGCAGAGTTCACAGCAGCACAGAGTATTTCAGGAGATGAGCGTGCGGATCTTGTGCGGGGTGGTGACTTGCCAATCTTGTGAAGGTGTTATTGAGGACAGGAGTGGAGGAGAGGTAACAGACTGAGCTACGTAATGGTAAGAGCAGAGTTCACAGCAGCACAGAATCTGCACGCTCCTCTCCTGAAATATTCTGTGCTGCTGTGAACTCTGCTCTTACCATTACGTAGCTCTCAGTCTGTTACCTCTCCTCCACTCTAGTCCTCAAGAACACCTTCACATGATTGGCAAGTCACCACCGCGCACAAGATCAGCACGCTCATCTCCTGAAATACTCTGTGCTGCTGTGAACTCTGCTCTTACCGTTACGTGGTGACTTGCCAATCATGAAGGTGTTATTGAGGACAGTAGTGGAGGAGAGGTAACAGACTGAGAGCTACGTAATGGTAAGAGCAGAGTTCACAGCAGCACTGAATCTGCACGCTCATCTCCTGAAATACTCTGTGCTGCCTTAAACTCTGTGGACAGGTCAGGATCGTGTTTCTTTTAAATGCTGCACTGTAGCGCAGCCTTATATAGTGGATCGAGCGGGTTCCCTAGCAGCATTTAAAAGAAACAGGATGCTGACCTGTCCACAGAGTTTAAGGCAGCACAGAGTATTTCAGGAGATGAGCACGGCCGGCCACAGGCAGCCGGTCGTTTTTCCAAGCCGTGCTCCCATTATGCACACGACCGTAAAAACACCCGTTATTGCGGGTCGTAATTACGACCCGCAATAATGGGCTCATAGACTTCTGTTACCCACGGGTACCTTCCCGTTTTCTCACGGGAAGGTGCCCGTGCCGTTAAAAAAATAGAACATGTTCTATTTTTCTATTTTACGGGCCGTGCTGCTATAATTAGGGTATGTTCACACGACAGCGTCCGTAACGGCTGAAATTACGGGGATGTTTCCGCCTGAAAACATCCCCGTAATTTCAGCCGTAACGGCATGTGCAGGCGCTTGAACAGCGCGTCCATTGCGGACGTAATTGGCGCTGCTATTCATTGGAGTCAATGAATAACGGCTCCAATTACGGCCAAAGGAGTGACCAGTCTCTTCTTTGACGCGGGTGTCTATTTACGCGCCGTCATTTGACAGCTGCGCGTAAATATACGCCTCGTGTGAACAGACAAACGTCTGCCCATTGCTTTCAATTTGCAGATGTTTGTCAGCGCTATCGAGGCGCTATTTTCGGGCGTAATTCGGGGCAAAAACGCCCGAATTACGTCCGTAATTAGTGCGTGTGAACACAGGGTATGTTCACACGCACTAATTACGGACGTAATTCGGGCATTTTTGCCCCGAATAACGTCCGAAAATAGCGCCTCGATAGCGCTGACAAACATCTGCCCATTGAAAGCAATGGGCAGACGTTTGTCTGTTCACACGAGGCGTATATTTACGCGCCGCTGTCAAATGACGGCGCGTAAATAGACGCCCGCATCAAAGAAGTGACCTGTCACTTCTTTGACCGTAATTGGAGCCGTTATTCATTGACTCCAATGAATAGCAGCACCAATTACATCCGTAATGGACGCGGCGTTCAAGCGCCTGCACATGCCGTAACGGCTGAAATTACGGGGATGTTTTCAGGCGGAAACATAACCGTAATTTCAGCCGTAACGGACGCTGTCGTGTGAACATACCCTTATAATGACAGCACGGCTCGCAAAAGCGGCCGGCTGCCCGTGGCCGGCCGTGCTCGTAATTACGAGTCGTAATTACGAGCACGGCCCGTAAAATAAAAAAATAGAACATGTTCTATCTTTTTAACGGCACGGGCACCTTCCCGTGAGAAAACGGGAAGGTACCCGTGGCTAACAGAAGTCTATGGGCCCGCTATTTCGGGTCGTATTTATGACCGTAATAACGGGTGTTTTTACGGTCGTGTGCATGAGGCCCCGTAATGACGGGTGGCTACATGTGTGCACCCGTCATTACGGCAGCGTTGCTAGGCGACGTCAGTAAATAGTCACTCTCCAGGGTGCTGAAAGAGTTAACTGATCGGCAGTAACTGTTTCAGCACCCTAGACAGTGACTACCGATCACAATATAGAGTACCTGTAAAAAAAAAAAGACGTTCATACTTACCGGGAACTCCCTGCTTCCTCCAGTCCGGTCTCCTGGCCGTTGCCTTGCTGACGCGTCCCTCGCGACATCCGGCCCGACATTCCTTGATGACGATGCAGCCCATGTGACCGCTGCAGCCAATCACGGGCTGCAGAGACCTCTGCAGCCAATCACAGGCTGCAGAGGCCTCTGCAGCCAATCACGGGCTGCCGCGTCAGAAAAGAAGGTCGGACTGGAGGAAGAAGAGGGACTCGTCCGCAAGACAACGACCAGGTACGTATGAAATGCTTTGTATTTTATTTTTAATCAGCAGCCTCTTTTCTCTATCAGTGATTGATAGAGATAAGTGGCTGCCGATTTGTATAATATTTTTGACCGGGTTCGGTCAAAATGGGTTCGGCCGAACCCGGTGAAGTTCGGATTCGCTGCGAACTGAACTTTTCCGGAAGTTCGGACCGAAACCGGGTTCGGTTGTCCCGGTTCGCTCATCTCTACTCCAGAGGCAAGCACAGTGTGATCGAGCGTGTACAAGCTACAAAGTCAAGTTGTGCTGGCGACATTGCACAACTCACCAAGGTGAGCTCCATTCATTAAGTTACTCACTATCCTACAAATACCAGAACGATATCACCTTAGAGGAGCGCCGTTTTCTCTCTTTTTTATCCCCCTTTTTATCTTAAGAATTATTTTTACATGGGGGAGCTTCATAGCTACATTTATCAACTTGGGAATAACCCTTTAAACTCTGTGGACAGGTCAGGATCCTGTTTCTTTTAAATGCTGCTGGGGAACCCGCTCGATCCACTATATAAGGCTGCGCTACAGTGCAGCATTTAAAAGAAACAGGATCCTGACCAGTCTATAGAGTTTAAGGCAGCACAGAGTATTTCAGGAGATGAGCGTGCAGATTCAGTGCTGCTGTGAACTCTGCTCTTACCATTACGTAGCTCAGTTGTACCTCTCCTCCACTCCTGTCCTCAATAACACCTTCACATGATTGGCAAGTCACCACGTAATGGTAAGAGCAGAGTTCACAGCAGCACAGAGTATTTCAGGAGAGGAGCGTGCAGATTCTGTACCCGTTGACACAGTACCCGTCAGTGCCACTAACCTGACGGATACAGGTTTTAGCACTAGATACAGCTGCTCTGTATTCAGGATATAAAGCAGCTGTATCTCAAAAAGTAAAAATAATTTTTAATAAAAAGTATTTAGAAAGTTGCACCAAACACACTGATACACTGTTTTATTAAAGAAAAGAAAATAATAAAAAAATTGTATCACCTCTCCTTAAACCCTTAATGACTAAGCTTGTTTGGACCTTAAAGACTTCAGGACCCAGCCTGTTTTGGCCTTCAGGACACAGACGATTTTTTCAAATCTGACATGTGTTACTTCATGTGGTAATAACGTTTTAATGCTTTTAGCTATCCAAGCGATTCTGAGATTGTTTTCTCGTGACATGTTGTACTTTATGTTAGTGAAAAAATTTGGTCGATAAGTTCAGTATTTATTTCTGAAAAACACCAAAATGTAGACAAATTAGCCAAAAATGTAAATTTTTCTAAATTTAAACGTATTTGCCGGTAGTAATACCACACAAAATAGTTACTAGTTAACATTCCCATATGTCTACTTTATGTTTGCATCGTTTTTTGAACGTCCTTTTATTTTTCTAGGACGTTACAAGGCTTAGAACTTTAGCAGCAATTTCTCATATTTTAAAGAAAATTTAAAAAGGCCATTTTTTCAGGGACCAGTCCAGTTCTGAAGTGGCTTTTAGGGCCTTATGTATTAGAAAATCCCCAGACGTCACCCCATTTTGAAAACGGCACCCCTCAAGGTATTCGAATTAGCATTCAATAAGTGTTTTAACCCTTTAGGCGTTACAGGAATTAAAGCAAAGTATCATTTCTAATACATTTTTTTTTTGTAACACAGAAGGTTTTACCAGAGAAATGCAACTCAATATTTATTGCCCATATTCTTCAGTTTTTGCCTCTAGTGTGGTAATGGACTGAAAAACAGGCCTCAGAAGCAAAGGACCGCCCAGTGGATTTTGGGCCTCCTTTTTTTAGAATATATTTTAGGCACCTTGTCAGATATGAAGAGGTCTTGTGGTGCCAAAACAGTGGAAACACCCCAAAAGTTACCCCATTTTGGAAACTACAACCCTCAAGGATTTATCTAGGGGTATAGTTAGCATTTTAACCACACAGGTTTTTTTGCAGAATTTAGTGGAATTAGGCAGTGAAAATGAAAATCAACTTTTTTTCTGAAAAAGCATAGAAGTTTTAAATTTTTACAAGGAATAAAGGAAAAAAAGAACCACAACATTTGTAAAGCAATGTCTCCTGATTACGACAATACCCCATATGTGGTAATAAACTGCTGATTAGACCCATGGCGGTGCTCAGGAGGGAAGGAGCGCCATTTGGATTTTGGAGCATGGATTTTGCTGGATTGTTTTTCGGTGCCATGCCGCGTTTGCAACGCCCTGGAGGGACCAAAACAGTGGAAACCCCCCAAGTTACCCCATTTTGGAAACACCCCTCAAGCAATTTTTTTTAGGGGTATAGTGAGCATTCAGACCCCACGGGTCTTTTGCAGAATTTATTAGAATTAGGCCGTGAAAATGAATATCACAATTTTTTCCCACTAAAATGTTGATTTTTCTCATTTTCACAAGGGATAAAGGAGAAAAAAACAACCAATCTTTCTAAAGCAATTTCTCCCGAGTACGGAAATAGCCCACATGTGGTCAAAAGTGTTTTTTTTCATTAGAAATGAGTTAACCCTTTCAGGACTGATTCATTTTTTGCTTTCTTTTTGTTTTTCCCTCCCCACGTTCTTAGAGCCATAACTTTTTCTTTTTCGGTCAGTAGAGTAATGTGAGGGCTTATTTCTTGCGGGAGGAATTGTAGTTTCTATTGACACCATTTAAAGTACCATAAAATGTACTGGGAAACTGAAAAAAAATTATTTGCGGGCTGATATAGGAAAAAAATCTGATTTCCATTTTTTGGGTTTTAGTTTTTACTGCTTTCGACGTGCGGTAAAAACTAAAAATACAGCGATTTTGGCGGTTTAAATTATTTACGTTTTTTACGGTGTTCACCGTGCGAGTTAAATAATGGTATATTGTAATAGTTCGGCCTTTTACGGACGTAGCGATACCAAGTTATTTTTTTTTTACATTACTTTAGAAGAAAAATGGGAAAAGGTGTTTTGTTTTTTTAACTTTAAACTTTTTTCTTTCTCACTACTAATAACTTTAATTCTTCTACACATTTTATTAGTCCCCTTAGGGGACTTGAACCAGCGATCATTGGATCCGCGGGTACAATATGCTGCAATACTAATGTATTGCAGTATATTGTTATTTTTACAGGCTTCTGTAACCGCACGATCGCTGTTCCTGTCCGTTAGTCCTGGGTGTCAGCTGTAATACACAGCCGACACCCGCAGCGTATGGAGCGGGCTCAGCATGTGAGCCCGCTCCATACACCAACCCCCGCACCATGACATGCTATTAAGTCATAGTGCGCAAAGGGATTAATGCACAGCGGATGGTGTGAATATTGCAATTTTCCACTGATATGCAATTTTAGTGCATAATATGTTGTGCCCAGTTTGTACCACTGAAGACAAATACCTCATAAAACGTTAAGCGGGTTCAATCGGGTAAGGCGATGCCATATATGTGTGCGCAAACTGCAGTTTGTGCACGCTGCATGGCTCAGAAGGGAGGGACGCCATTTTGCTTTTGGAGCGCAGATTTTGCTTGGTTAGGCTGGGTTCACACGTGGCGGAATTCCACTTGAATCCGCAGCGGAGCCGTTTCTCCATTGACTTCCACTTATATTTAGAAGTGTTCGTTTAGACGAGGCGTAAAATTCCGCTGCGGAGCATAGGCTGCGGAGCGGAATTTGGTGTCTGCAGCATGCTCTGTCTGTTGCGGACCAGTGGCGGACTGGTTGCGGACTCATGGCGGAATTTCTCCATTGACTTCAATGGAGATTCTAAATTCCGCAATGAAGTCCGCAGCTGTCATGCACATGTTATGTGTGCTGCGGATGCGTCTTGCTTTTTTGACATGACATTTCTTCATTCTGGCTGGACCTATGTATTTCTAGGTCTACAGCCAGACTGAGGAAGTCAATGGGGCTCCCGTAATTACGGGAGCGTTGCTACGCGACGTCAGTAAATAGTCACTGTCCAGGGTGCTGAAAGAGTTAAGCGATCGGCAGTAACTGTTTCTGCACCCTGGACAGTGACTACCGATCCCAATATACAGCAACCTGTCAAAAAAATAGAAGTTCATACTTACCGAGAACTCCCTGCTTCTGTCTCCAGTCCGGTTTCCGAGGATGACGTTTCAGTCTAAGTGACGGCTGCAGCCAAACACAGGCTGCAGCGGTCACATGGACTGCCGCGTCATCCAGGGAGGTCGGGCTGGATGCCGAAAGAGGGACGCGTCACTAAGACAACGGCCGGTAAGTATGAAATTTGTTTATTTTCACTAGGGAAAGTGCTGGCCCTTCTCTCTATCCTGCACTGATAGAGAGAAGGGAAGCACTTTTCCCGCAGTCCGCAGCAGCTAGTCCGCATCAATTTACTGCACATTTTGGGCAGATCCGCCGCAGAATCTGCAACGCAGATTCTGTGCGGCATTGATGCGGACAGTTGCGGAGGAAATCCGCCACGTGGGGCCATGCCCTAATAGTTCTGTTTGGGATTTTGCTGGTATTTCAGTTTATAATGTGGGGGCATTGTTAATCTGTGCTGAGAACATCCGGGCATAATACGAGGGTATAATAATGCAGTAAATAAATAATAATTCATAGAAGTGTGGCCGTTGTCGATCTGATAAATGGCGCCTGATCTTATCCACTGTTGGAACACTCTGCACATTTTGCATCGGCATATTCTGAGAGCCAGAACTTTTTTATTTTTTCACCACCGGAGCTGTGTGAGGGCTTATTTGTTGCGGGGCAATTTGTACTTTTCATTGGTACCAATTTGGGGTACATGCAATTTTTTGGATCATCTTCTATTCAATTTCTTTGCAAGCCAGGTGACCATAAACAAGCAATTCTGACAATGTTTTTTAGTTTATTTTTTGCGGCGTTCACCGTGTGCTATAAATGACAATTTTACTTTATTCTCTTTTTTCTTTAATCACTTTTTTATAAAATAAATTATTTTTTTGTGTCACCATATTCTGAGAGCCATAACTTTTTTTATTTTTCAGTCAAAATAGCTGTGTACGGGCCGGTTTTTTGCGGGACGGGTTGTAGTTTTTATTCGTACTATTTTCGGGAACATGCGACTTTTTGATTATCTATTTTGGAAGGGGTGGTGACCAGAAAATAGCGATTCTGGTGTAGTTTTTTATTGATTTTTTTTGGGGTGTTCATCGAGCGAGAAAAATAACATTATAGTTTTATAGAAACAGTGGAAATGATCCAGCGCTGAGTCCAGTCGAAAATTAAAAAGGAAACGGTGTTCCCATCTTTATTGGGGTGATATGAATAAAATTGTAGGGAGACGCAGTCCCAAGAAAGAAGTGAGTAGGCAGTAGTGCCCTGGCCTACGCTTTTCGAGCAACTCCTATGCTCTTAATCATGGCAAAGAAATGTAATTTTCGACTGGACTCAGCGCTGGATCATTTCCACTGTTTCTTTACTGCATATACCGCCAGCCGTAGCGGGGATCCGAGCGAGGAGTCAGGAGACGCAACAAACTGGTGAGCTGGAGGTTTCCTCCCTTTACTTTTTATTATAGTTTTATAGTTGGGGTCGTTATGAACGCGGTGATACCAGATATGTGTACTTTTTTTAATGTGTTCATTTTTTTCCTATAATTACATTCTTATTATAGGAAAAAAGCAGTGTTTGTTTATATAACTTATAAGTTTTATTTTTACACTTTTTTTTAAAACATTTTTATTACTGTTTTTTTATTTTTTCACATGTCCCACTACGGGACATTTAGACTTGCAGCTTTGATCGCTGCTAGAGTACATTACACTAGCTACGTAGTGTAATGTATTCTAACTGTCATTGTGATGTGACAGTCGCACTGACAGGAAGACTCGGTGGACCGGCCGGGGGCTGCTCCTCCGAGGCTTCCGTACATGTCAAACCGGAGGTCATTGTCTGGCCTCCGATTGCCATGACAAGCATCGGCAGCCCCCACAATCACTTCGTGGGGGCTGCCGATGTGCTTCAAACCCCTTAAATGTGGCAAACGCAATCTGTCGCGGCTTTTATGGGTTAATTGCCAAAATTAGCAGCGATGGTACGCTGACAGGCAAGACTGGAGTGTCAGCTGTCGGGGACAGCTGACCTCCCGATTCCCGGACACTGTCCGTTAGGACAGTGTGCGTTGGGAACTACTCCGCAACTGTACATCCTGATGCGGGAAGCAAGCCCTCTACAGGACGTACAGTTGCGGCGCAGCGCGTGAAGAGGTTAATGACCAAGCCAGATTTGTCAAATCTGGTATGTCTGAATTTATCAAAGAATAACTCTGCAATAGTTTTGCATATCCAAGGAATTCTGACATTGTTTTTTCGTCACATGTCGTACTTTATTTTAGTGGTAAAAGTAGACTGATACGATTTGCGTAAATTAATGAAAGAATACAAAAATATATGACATTTTGTAAAAATTAACAATTTTCCCTATTTGGAACTTGCAATATGTCACATATGTGTACGTACATACTGTACATTTTTTTAAATTAAATATATATTTCCATCTCTTTACTCTATTTTGCAAGCAATTTTGAAAAAATAAAATACATTTTGAACAATTTAGAAGAATTATAGTAATTTTATACATTTTGTTTTCCTGCTCCAAGACAGGTTTTCAGGGCCTCATAGGGGTCAGAATGACGGAAACCCCCACAAATGACCCCATTTTTAAAACTTTACCTCTTAAGGTATTTATCTAGGGGTTGTAGTGAGTATTTTGACCCCACAGTTTTTTGTAAGAACTCATGCAAAGCAGGTGAAAAAAAAATAAAATTCCACTTTTTCCACCAACGTGTTATTGTAAAGACAGATTTATTTGTAAAGCGAACATGAGAATGAAGAAACACACCCCAAAATCTATCACCCTGTTTCTCCTATTTTCATAAATACCCCCATTGCGGCCCTAATACACTGCCTGAATACACGGCAGGGCCCAAAAGGAAGGGAGCACCTGGAGGCTTTCAGGACACATATTTTGCTTGAAAATGTTTTAGTCCCCACCGCATATTTGTAGAGGCTTTGAGCTGCCAGACTGATAGAAACTCCTCAGAAATGAACCCATTTAGAAAACTAGACCCCCTTAAGGTATTTATCTAAGGGTGTAGAGAGCATTTTGACCCCACAGTTTTTTGCTAAATTTAATGTAAAGCAGGTGGAAAAAAATAAAATTCCACTTTTTCCACAAATGTGTCATTGTAAAGACAGATTTCTTTGTAAAGCGAACATGAGAATGAAGAAACACACCCCAAAATCCATCACCCTGTTTCTCCTGTTTTCAAAAGTACCCTCATTGTGGCCCTAAAACGCTGCCTGGACGCATGGCAGGGCCCAAAAGGAAGGGAGCACATGGAGGCTTTCAGGGCACAATTGAATAAATTCTCGGCCCCATATCATGCATTTAGAGGCATTGAGCTGCCTCAACAAAAAAAAAACACCCAGAAATGACCCCATTTTAAAACTAGACCCCTAAAGGTATTCATCTAGTGGTGTAGTGAGCATGCAAAAGAGAAGTGAAGCTGTGTATTCATAACGGATGCATGTCGCTATAGACGTATTTGCCTGTACTTATGACCATATCTTGCGAAAGAAGCAGTTGTCCCTCATCTGTGCCATTATGATGTCATTGTGGACAGAATTCTGTCCTAATATAAAATCAGTCAGAGAGGAAAAAATAAACTATACTGGAGTGACGGGCAATATCTTCAAAAAAAAAAGGGAGGAAAATGTATTCAACTATGTTGCAAACTCGAGTCTGTTCACTGAACACCTGCGCGGCTGTCATGACAAGGTTTTTTTTTTCAGTGACTGGTTGTACAACGTCTCTTTAGCTCCATCAATCCCTATATGAGGGATGAACGTGCCAAGTGACGCGGTACACCATAACAGGCCCCTGCCCGGCAAGGTAGGAACCGCTATGTGCACAAAACAACCAACGGTTAAAGTATATATAAAGGGGCAGTGTCCAAAACCATCTATAGGAACAGTAAGGGTATGTTCACACAGGCGATTTTCAGCCGTTTTTCGAGCCATAAATGCCCCAAAAAACGGCTAAACATGCGGGGGCTGAACGCCTCCAACGTTCCGTTCCCACGGGGCGTATTTTACGCGCCCGTTTTTAAAGACGGCCGCGTAAAATAAAGCCTCGTAAAAAGAAGTGCATGTCACTTCTTGAGCCGTTTTTGGAGCCGTTTTTCATTGACTCAATAGAAAAACAGCTCCAAGAACGGCCGTAAAAAACGCCGCAAAAAACGCAAGTTGCTTAAAAAACAGCTGAAAATCAGGAGCTGTTTTGGCTTGAAAACAGCTCCCTATTTTCAGACGTTTTTTTTAAGCGTGTGAACATACCCTAAAGGATCACTAATCCCCAAAATGATGTCAGTATTTCCAGAAGCATTGTCGTGTGCAGGAGGTCCGGCGAAAACCCAAATGTAGTAAAGCCCATAGTGTATTGATTAGGAACAGCTTGATTATTAGTGATCCTCCAAATAAAAAAAAAAGATCATGCCCGTATCACCAATTAGAAATATTAATAAAAATAACAGCTTTGTTCAAAAGAAACAAAATGATCTAAAATATGAAAGGGTTAAAATATTTTCTGAATAAATAAACTCTACTACCTCTCCCAAAATAATTCCTCCCAACTTGGAAAGCTCACAAACTAAAATGAAAATATAAATTAAAATTGAGTTGAAATGGGCACATCGGGCAGTAGAATCGACTATCCCTCCTCCTTCCATGCTTTCTGGAAATCCGGCACCTTTTTTTGGGGATATCTTTGCGTCTCGGTGGAAGGGACGGGGTGAAGAAAATGGCGCTCTGCAAGACTTTGCACATCCTCAGACTTGTAGGGTTATGCAGGGTCATTGGAGTAAAATAGGAGACGCTCAATAACCTCCTCCTGGAACTGGAGGAAGGTGAGCGTTCCTTGTGTTTTTTTATAAAGTACAAACCCATTATAGGTAGTGATCTGAATTAGGTAGATTGCTACCTTTTTGTACCAGGCCCTGGTCTTCCGCTTCACCAAATACAGTTGAAGCATCTGGTCCGACAGATCTACACCCCCATGAATTTATTGTACTCTGTCACACAGACAGGCCTACGCTTTTCCACGATGGCCCCCTCTCTCTAACAGCCACCGTGGTGCCTGGATGCATAGTGGACAACATATAGATGTCCTTCTTCTCATTCCACTTTACTACAAGTAACTGCTCGCTTACCAGTGTGAATGACGCCCCCCTTTCCACACGTCTGGACACCAATTGCTTTGGCAATCCCACCCTGTTTTTATGGACTGTTTAGCAGGCCCCTGTATTTGAAGCATGGAGGGATTTAAAAAGGGGGACACTACTATAAAATTATCAGTGTAGACGTGGTACCCTTGGTGCAGGAATGGCACCATTAGGTCCCACACAATTTTGCCGGATGTACCAATTGTCTATGGGCAGCCTGGGGGATTAATTTGGCGGTCTTTGCCTTCATAGATCAAGAAACCACAGGTGTAACCTGCTGTGCTCTCGCACACTTTATATAGTTTAACGCCATATTTTGCACTTTTGGAGGGGATGAACTGCCGGAATGAAAGACGGTCTTTGTAGCTAATCAGGGATTCATCCACCGATAAATTTTGATCTGGTGTGTAGGATTTGAGGAAAGATTCTTGTAGGAGGTAAATTAAAGGCCTTAATTTATTAAGGCGACAGTAGCTTGGGTAATTTCTTTGGGGGACTTGGGAGGTATCTGTAAAATGCATGAAGCGCATTATAGATTCATATCGGTATCGGGACATAAATGCTGCAAATACAGGGGTAGCGTGGACAGCTTTTGATGCCCAGTAGGAGCGGATAGTTGTTTTTTTGACCAACCCCATATTTAGAGTTAGGCCTAAAAAAAAATTAAGCTCAGGGACACTAGTAGGGGTACATGATGAATAGATGGATGTGGGTTTCTGTGCAATAAACTGTATTGCATAGATATATGTCTATTGGACAATTAACTCCAGGACTTGGTCACTGACAAATATGTGGAAGAAGTGCAAAGGGGTATAATTAGCAACATCCACATTTATTCCTGGGATTGCTGACAGTTGCGGGACCTGGGGGGAGGGGGGGAATTAAATTGCAGGATCCCAGAACATGGGACGCCCTGCACCACTTGGCCCTGCACCGGGGATTTGACAGCAACAATTGTCATTTCAGCCGTAAAAGCCAGCTAGCGTGTGAACATACCCTCAGACGTTGCCACCATCATCGGGCCTGGGGTCCAGAGGTAGAAGTATAACTTGAGCCGTCACTGTCTGAAAAAAGTTCCACCTCTGAAGCAGTCGGTGTCGCTGCCTGAACTGCCGGAGCATAGCAAGTTGTACGCTTGCTCCACAGTAAACCTTCTCTGAGCCATTATTTAGGTAGAACTGTAACCATTAGGCTACTACGTTTTTTTACGTTTTTTTGTCTAAAAAACATTTTCTTTTTTCTTGGTATTTTTTTTCAAACTAAGAAAAAAAAAAAAAAGCTTATCACTAGGTAGATAAATAGATTCCTTAATCCAGAGCAAAAAAATATATGTAAAACTGGCTGATCACTTGTGCTCACACAGGGGATGAGGGGGCACAAATGGGGTGATCAGGGGGCACAGACATGAAAAGTTTGTGTTTTTTTCACTTTACTTCATTTGTACAGCTCAGGATTTGGTTATAGTGTCTCTCTCTTCTCTCACAGATCAACTACAGTGAGGGGAGAGGAAGACACAGCCAATGTCCTGGTTGTATTTTCTAAACAGACTGACATAGATCACTGCAGGGACCACTCAGATTGATCCCTGGCTGTTACTATTTGCCATATGCTGCCACAGGCAGCATTGGCAATATACAAACGGCGCATACCGTTATCAGGGACAGGGTGGTGGGCGAGGGTCTAATAGGTGCTGGCCCTTATTTTTACTATTTCTCTCTTTTCTCACAGAATATATTCTTAATATAAAACTTTTGACATGTCATAGTGATATGTCAGACTTTTTAATCGGTGGGGGGTCTGAGCACTGAGACCCCCACCGATCGCTAAAGTGAAGCGGCAAAAGCACTCGATTGAATGCTGCGCCGTTTCGTTTCTGATCGTCATTCCTCGGAGTGGTACACCACTTGCTCGGCTTTTCGAGAAGAGCAGATCAGAAACTAAGCGGCACAGCGGTCCTTCTGCCACTTTGTTATAGCGATCCATGGGGGTCTCAGTGCTCGGACCCCCACCGTTCAAAACTTCTGACATTTCACTATGACATGTCAGAAGGTTTTTGGTAGTTTAGTTACACTTTAAAGGGGTTTTCTCATGAGGGACATTTATGACATATCCTGTAGATCCTGTCAGATAGATGTGAGTCCCACCTCTGGGACCTGCACCGATCTCTAGAACCGGGCCCCCTAAACCCCGTTCTACCTCTTTCTGCTCTTGCCACCTCCCAGCCTCTTCCTGACTTCATGGACTTTCCGTATCCCTCTGTAACTTTCCATAATTCTCATAGTAGTGAATGGCAGTTACGGAAGCAGCGTAGCATGCGAGCTACGCTGCTTCCGTAACTACCATTCGGTTCTATGGGACTTACGGAAACAGTGTAACTCAGCAAACTATGCTTTTTTTTGTAACTCCCGACCTTGAAGTCAGGAAATGGCCGGGAGGCAGCGAGAGCAGAAAGAGGTAGAACAGGGTTTAGGGGGCCCCGTTCTCAAGATAGGTGCGGGTCCCAGAGGTGGGACCTCTTTGGCCACTTTTGACCTTCCTGACAGAGCCCCATTTTTCAAATCTGACATGTTTCACTTTATGTGGTAATAACTTCGGAATGCTTTTACATATCCAAGGGATTCTGAGACTGTTTTGTCGTGACACATTGGACTTTATATTACTGGCAAAATCTGCTCCATACATTCAGTATTTAATTGTGAAAAACACAAAAATTTTGCGAAAAATTGCAAAAATTAGCATTTTTCGAAATTTAAATGTATCTGCTTGTACGACAGGCAGTTATACCACACAAAATAGTTGCTAATTAACATCCCCCATATGTCTACTTTAGATTGGCATTGTTCTTCTGAACATCCTTTTACTTTTCTAGGACGTTACAAGGTTAGAACTTTAGCAGCAATTTCTCACATTTTCAAGAAAATTTAAAAAGGCTATTTATACAGGGGCCA
The DNA here is from genome assembly GCF_050947455.1 of Rhinoderma darwinii. Classification (NCBI taxonomy): domain Eukaryota; kingdom Metazoa; phylum Chordata; class Amphibia; order Anura; family Rhinodermatidae; genus Rhinoderma; species Rhinoderma darwinii. The sequence continues at coordinate 179,681 of NW_027464286.1, read as the reverse complement.
GTTCAGATGTGAAGTGGGTTTGAGTCCCTCATATATTAGAAACCTTCATTCAATAAGTCATCCTATTTTAAAAACTTCACCCCTCAAAGTATTCGAAATAGCATTTAGAAAGTTTCTTAACCCTTTAGGCTGGGTTCACATGACCTATTTTCAGACGTAAACGAGGCGTATTATGCCTCGTTTTACGTCTGAAAATAGGGCTGCAATACGTCGGCAAACATCTGCCCATTCATTTGAATGATTTTGCCGACGTACTGTGCAGACGACCTGTAATTTACGCGTCGTCGTTTGACAGCTGTCAAACTACGACGCGTAAATTGACTGCCTCAGCAAAGAAGTGCAGGGCACTTCTTTGCAACGTAATTTGAGCTGTTCTTCATTGAACTCAATGAAGAGCAGCTCAAGATATACGAGGAGGAGCATTTACGGCTGAAACGACGCAGCTGTTTTCTTCTGAAAACAGGCTGTCATTTCAGCCGTAAAACCCAGCTAGCGTGTGAACATACCCTCAGACGTTTCACAGGAATTAAAGCAAAATAGAGGTGACATTTACAAATTTCATGTTTTTTTTTCAGAAAGTATTACCAGAAAAATGCAACTCAAAATTTATTGCCCAGGTTCTGCAGATTTAGAATATATCCCACATGTGGCCCTAGCGTGGATTCTTTGAGCCTTCTTTTTGTTAGAATATATTTTAGGCACCATGTTTGAAGGGCACCACTAAAAGTGACCCCATTTGGGAAACTACATCCACCAAAGAAATTATCTAGGGGTATAGTGGGCATTTTGACCCCACAGGTTTATTGCAGAAATGATTGGAAGTAGGTGATGAAAATGAGAATCTAAATTTTTTCAAAGAAAATTTAGGTTTAGCTAATTTTTTCTCATTTACACAAGAACTAAAGGAGAAAAGGCACTGCAAAATTTGTAAAGCAATTTCTCCCGACTAAAACAATGTGGTTGAAAATGGCTGTTTGGACACGGCAGGGCTTAGAAGGGAAAGAGCTCAAATTTAGCAGGAATGATTTGCAGAGGCCATGTCACATTTGCAAAGCCCCTGGGGGACCAAAACAGTGAAAACACCCAAAAAGTAACTCCATTTAGGAAACTACACCCCTTGAGAAATTCATCTACGGGTGTAGTGAGCATTTTGACCCCAAAAGTGTTTCATAGAATTTATTAGAATTGGGCAGTGAAAATAAAAAGACGTAGATTTAGTTCAAAATTTTTCATTTTCTCAACAAATAAAGGAAAAAAAGAACCCCAACATTTCTAAAGCAATTTCTCCCGAGTATGGCAATACCCCATTTGAGGTCATAAACTGCTCTTTGGGCACACAGTAGGGCTCACAAGGGAAGGGGCGGCATTTGGATTTTGAAATGCAGATTTTGCTGGATTGGTTTCTGGTCGCTATGTCGCATTTGCAAAGCCCCTGTGGGTCCAAAACAGTGGAAACCCTCCCAGAAGTGATCCCATTTTGGAAACTACACCCCTCAAGGTATTCAGCTAGTGGTGAAGTGAGCATGTTAACCCTGCCGGTGTTTTGCAGAAATTAGTGTGCACTCGATGTTTCAGAGTGAAAATGGGATTTTTTTCTATAGATATGCCAATATGTGGTGCCCAGCTTGTGCCACTATGACAAGACAGCTCTCTAATTAACCCCTTCCCGACATTTGACGTATCCATACGCCAAAGTTGGGTAGGGGAAGTATGGAACGAGCTCACAGAGTGAACCCGCTCCATACGATGCCGGTGTTTGCTGAATGTTACAGAGTAAAGAGCGGCATCTCGCTCGAGCCGATCCCGCTCGTTTATCTCGTTAAATGCTGCGATCAATAGCAACCGCAGCATTTAACTCATTAGAAAGAGGGGGGCGACCCCCTCTAACAGCTCATTGCGCCCCCCGCAACGCAATCGCGCGGGGGTGGGGGGAAGATGGTTTCTATGGCTGCCTGGGGGCCTAATGAAGGCCCCCAGGTCCGCCGTCTTTGTGCACCTATTAAGCCCTTACATAAGTACTTACATTAGTATTGCAGTATATTGTGCAAGCGATCTGACGATCGCTGGTTGAAGTCACCTAGGGGGACTAATAAAAAAAAGTAGAAAAAGAGTTAAACAAAGTTTTTTTTTTTATGTAAAAAAAAAGAAAAAAAATTAAAAGTGCAAAAATAACCCCTTTGC